>NC_043005.1:60914674-60917174 GCF_006345805.1 Octopus sinensis | reverse complement strand
ACAATCTCCTACTTTCACTTTCATTATTTCTTTGACTTGCAACTCTTTACAAAACACCATTTCTCACCCCAATTCTGTCTAGCTTCTTGCTTTTGTTTCCTACTCGATGTTAACCAAAATCAATATTGATATTTTATTTTTGTTGTATTCGATTCGTTTTATTTCTTTTTATTTTACCTCATTATATAAAAGATATGTGCGTGCGTGTGTGTGTGTGTATGAATGGAAAATCGAATAATTTTAGTCTGTTATTGTATATGTTGCAAATTTAAGCTGAATGAGATACCCATTCAATTATTATAAGTTAATATTTGTTTCTTCATATTTTCTGTTCTTACTTTTGTGTTTTATAGTCCACCTATATGATTGTTATTAAGCAACCCATTTCCATAAAGTTAAACACTAACGAATCACTGTATGTCTCTTGTACGGCATAAATAAATTCGCTAGAAACCTCCAACAAAACGCTGTCAAATCATGTGTTGCCTTCTTGAAGCAAAAAAGATGGAAGATATATTGGACACTATTAATCCTGGCCATATACAATCAAACGAAAATGATTGAGGCTGTAACATCTTTGATTATAAATCTGTCTGGTCGATAAGAACTGATTTACGACTAAATACCAATGAGTTTGATGACGAAGAAGACGGTGCCAACAACAGCAACAAAAACAACTTCTACTCGTGCAGCTGCTATTATGACTACTGCTACTGCTTTTACTACATTACAACTAACGCTGCTGCTATTGCATAAATTTAAACAACTTCAGGCGCCAGTAAATTTTTGGCTATGTTCATGGGACGAGGCAAAAAGCTCTATGAATCTACGTATACTGAGAAATTTATATGGATGCGATAAAACCAATACATTTAGCGTAAACTATATTAGTGATAAACTATTTAATGAATTCTCAAGAGGGATAAATGTAATGGACGATCTTGAGATTACTTAATTACGAAACGTAAAAATACAGCAATGAAGAAACTAGAAAGGAAACCTCTACGTGATTACTTGATTTGCTTGCAAAAGCAGCCATATTTTTTTTATTTTAAGCGATTCATTGCACGGACAGTTACGTGGAATCTCTTCCCCATTTTCAAGCAGTTATTCGAGTAATTGCAACTGATAAGTTTGATTTATAGCCATCCAAATTTGAAGGATCTGCAGCTTAATTATGTGTTTTGAATTCGAGAATTATTCCAGGATTTACACCAAAACTTTGAAATGACCTCTGATATCTCGAAAATAACTTTTCCAGGAAGATATGTCTATTGCAGTCATTTATTATAACTACTGCATAGACTATTCTACAGTCGGTTTCTAACTCTTGGCGTAGAAGCAAGTAAAAAATAAATAAAGGCGCTGATTTACGTAGGAAATATATAAATGTTATGTAGTGAAGTCCTTCAGTTCATAGCAGTTAGTATGGTGAAGGGTCAAAGAAGCAATTTAACACTTCGAAGCTCCAAGTAATAACAACAAAATGTCAGATTCCTTCATTCCTTACGGCACACAAACTGACGTATTTCACCTCAGAAGCACGTAGTCGAGTATCTTATTCACTCAACCATACCCCATATAACGTTTATCAATGTGAAAAGTTATCTGCAGATAACGTTCCAGTGAAAATCTGGGGAAGGTGGAGAAGTGATTTCAACAATAATAATTTGTAGGCCAGTGTTTTTGTAAAGAGATTATTGCGAAAATCCGTAGAATCAAATTTTATGATTTCAGGTTTAACGACCTTAAAGTTCTTAGGTTCATTCTAACAAGGGAAACCTTCCATCTTTTTCTTCCTTCTAGTCAAGAAAATACATTTCACGCCTTGTTATCTATTTTCGAGCGTTGTAGTTGTTTAAGTCGTTATGTTGTTATTGTGCTGTTGCTCTTTTATTTTCTCTTTCTATTCTTTTCTTTTTTCGTAGGGAAGTAACTGATGGTTTGGTTCTAGAGTAGGATAAAACGCATATAAATTCTCATCATCAATTCAGACTCGAACAGGTTGCACTTGCATCCGTTTTTATTGAAGTAAAAATTGTGTCTATGTTAAAAAATAATGATTATCATTGTTTATCCATCTTTGGTTGTTTTTGTTTTTGCTGTTGCTGGTAACAGAGATAACTGGACAGTGTTCTAAAGAAGGATGAACTGCTGATGTTTCGGTTCTTTTAATCAAGAGAGGTAAATGTTGAACTTATCTCCTTTAAGAATCCGGTACAAGAAAGAACATTTTATGTAAGTGGAGGTGACATTATCCATCATTTCCCGTACCTACACCACGTATGGACCTTTCACTAAATTCGACATAATTATATTTATAGCTGAATAATGGCTTAACTTTAATGGTAGCGGTTTATCAAATGGTTTGCTGAATTTGCTGATTATAATCCCATTGTGTTCTCATTTCGTATCACAACATTGATATTCGTTTATCCGTAAACCATAAAGTAGGGCCAATGCTTATTCAACTAGCTTTATCCATCCTTTACACATTTGT
>NC_043005.1:60902174-60909674 GCF_006345805.1 Octopus sinensis | reverse complement strand
CTACCGACAATATGCAGTCTTTATAAGGACATTTGAAATTACCTAAAGTGAGGATTAACCGATCTTAGTAAATTTATCTAGCTGGTGTTTATCTACATTCACTGAGTTTAACTAGCATTGTTAACCGATAAGAGCAAGCACGGTACCCGCTAGGATTATATATCTCTATTAACCATTTTTGGAAATTTACTTTTGGTTTTATATATATATATATATATATATATATATATACATGGTGGCCCAAAAGTTGGTTTACAATCATTCTACCATCTCTTTCGTATTCATATGTTAAGAGATTAGATCTTAATTATAAAAGAAATATGAACTCATTATTCAGCAAGATGGAGCGCCTCCACGTTATGCGTTGACAGTAAGAGACTACCTTAACCAAGCCTTTCCACAGCGTTGGTTTGGAAGACGGGGCAGCATCGAATGGCCACCACGTTCACCTGACCTGACACCAATGGATTTCTTTTTAGGGTATGTTCTAAAGAACAAGATTTATGAGAAGGATCCCAAAACAGTAAATGAATTAAAAGATTACATATCTGACACATTCACTGAAATTGATGGAGATAGGAATTTGTGCCGCACTGTGTGTCAGAGTGTTCTGAAGAGGTTTGAAGAATGGTGCAATATAAAAGGAAGACTTTTTGAGCATCTGATTAAGATGCGTAGAAACAATATGATTGTAAGATAGAAATTTAAATGTAATAAAACGTTTTAAAAGAAATTTAAAGTGCCTACGTGATAACTGTAACCCTGTATATACATATATATTGGTCACATTCATTGGAAATGCTGGTGTACCACCTGCAAAGATTCATCTTATTATATCGATCCCAGGGCTTATTTCACTCGGTACATACTTATCATTATCAGTTCATCGAACTTCTGATTTACGGGACCAAAACAGACACTATGAAAATCCATGGCAATTTTTAGTTACAAAACGCAAGCATAAACACGAATGCATTCATACATGGCGTATCTTTTGAGCAGTTCACATCAACGAAATTACACTCATACAGTATTGGTATTGCAGTTCCTTCAACCGCAGAGTGAGATCAAACCGGGAATTCGGTGATTGCGAAGCAACAATCTCAAACATACAACACACTAATATGCTCTTGAATATACACACGCCCACACGCATAAAACCTCTCATACGCAAATATCCGGGTCTGCGTGTACATGTGTACGTGCGTGGCTATATATATATATATATATATATATATATGTGTGTGTGTGTGTGTGTGTGTGTGTGTGTGTGTGTGTTGTGTGTGTGTGTGTATGTGCGTGTGTATGTATGTATGCATGTATGTATGTATCTATGCGTGGCACCTTGGCCAACTATAGCCTCGGGCTGACCAAAGCCTTGTGAGTGGATTTGGTAGACGGAAACTGAAAGAAGCTCGTCGTATATATATATATGTGTGTGTGCGTGTATGTTTGTGTGTCTGTGTTTGTCCTCACTTCCCCGTAACTAAGCGGGAACCGATAGAACCAGTACTAGGCTTACAAAGAATAAGTCCTGTTCGACTAAAGGCGGCGTTCCTGCATCGCCAGAGTAAATTGATTGAAACAAATGAAAGAATAAAGAAAGAATAATATATATATATATATATATATATATATGCAGAAGTGGTTGTCCGATCTATGGTTAAAATTTCGATTATATATACATAGGATATCATTGCTAAAGGTTTCAAATGTTGGCACAAGGCCAGCAATTGCAAGGGAGGGAGTAAGTCGATGACATCGACCTCAATGTACAGCTAATGCTTATTTTGCCGAACCCAAACTGAATAAAACTAAAGTCGACTTCGACAGAATTTGAACTCCGAACGTGAGGATGGACAAAATGCTGCCTAATCATTTTGTCCGGTGCGGAAACGAATCTTCCAGCTCGATAGAGCCACCTGATGATATCGTTAATAATCCTTTCTGCTATAGGTACAAGACCTGAATTTGTAGGGAGAGGGAAAGACGATTACATTGACCCCAGTTATGAACTGGTACTTATTTTATCGACCCCGAAAGGATGAAAAGGCGAAGTCGACCTCGGCGGAATTTGAACTCAGAACGTAGCCGCAGACAAAATGCCGTTAAGTATTTTGCCCGGCGTGCTAATAAGACTTAAAATATTGATCAGAATAACAAGAATCTTCTGTCCGAAATAATAGGATATTGATCAGGAGGGGATAGGTGTCACCTGGGCAAAAACGGAGCTTGCGTGCAAGTTTTGAATCCCAGCAGCAAACAAATTCACTCGAATTTAAACGAGAGAACAAAATGTGCGTCCTTATATTATGTATGATCGGCATGACCACGGTTTTCTTTAAAAGTTTCAGAAGTTTAGTCATCTAACGCTTGACTTCAAGTTGTCAAGATGTCTTCAGAAATATAACAAAATGTTTAATGGAACACACACACAAACACATACACAAACACACTCACACACACACATACATACATTTTCTTTTATTCTTTTTTTACTTGTTTCAATCATTTAAATGCGGCCATGCTGGAGTACCGCCTTAAAGGTTTTAGTCGAGAAATTGACCCCAGGACTTATTCTTTGTAAGCTTAGTATCTCTCTCTATATAAACGGCAGTTTGTCTGTGTGTGTTTCTGTGTGTCTGTTAGGTTGTACCCTCACTCTGACCACGGCTTTCAACCGATTCTGATGAAACTTGACACACACATAGCCCAATGTCATAATTCAAAACTAACGCAGCGAAAATTTTGAAAAGTTCCCCCAGTTCTGAAAAAAATCGATAAATTCGACATGGGGTCGAGAATCAGAAACCTAAACCACAGACCGTCTAGGGGACGCAACTCCACCTTTTTTAACTCTCAAAAAAAAATTTACCATAATTTTTTTTCCATTTTTTTGCTATTTTTTGGCTATAACTCTCTAAAAATGCTTTATAGTTATTTCCCTTACAAACCTGAGCAACGCCGGGCGATACTGCTAGTGTATTCTATCGGTCAGTTTTGCCGAACCGATAGATTACGAGGACGTAAACACACCAACGTCGGTTGTCAGGTAATGATAGGGGACAAACACAAACAAAAAGACACACACACGTGATATATACAATGGGCTTCTTTTCAGTTTCCGTCTGTCAAATCTACTCACAACACTTTGGTCGGCCCGAAGCAATAGTAGAGGACATTAGTGCCACGCAGTGGGACATAACCGTGGTCTATATGTTGGGATGCAAGCTTCTTACTACACAGCCACGCCTGTATAATTGCTTTTTGGAATGTTGGATCTGGAAGCATACAGGCTATAAATGATAGCCTATAAATATTGGGTTAAAATATGGAAAAAAGTCGAAAGATGCGCTTGGGACTCGAACCTGAATCTCCTTTAAATGCAATAAGCGATGTGCAATTCAGCCACAGAAATCCTCTAAATTTGATTGTTTTAGTAACTTTATACTTAACAAGGAGAATCGTATGCTGTGGTTGTCATAAGAATTTTTATAAACTTTCTAAAGAACATCACACACGCACGTACACACATACACACACACACACACACACATACACGCACACACACAAGCACTGCTCACAGGGGCTAAACATAGAGGGGACAAACAAGGAAGACTAAGAGATTAAGTCGATTACATCAACCCCAGTGCGTAAGTGGTACTTAACTTATCGACCCCAAAAGGATGAAAGGCAAAGTCGACCTCGGCGGAATTTGAACTCACAATGTAACGGCAGACGAAATGATTTAATTACTAATGTTAACGTGGAGAATAATGGTGACCGTGCTCATAATGATATTGTTGGCAGCGATCACCATAACGACGACGGCAACGACGACTACGTTGAAGATGATGATGATGATGTTGACAACGACAATGGCGACGACTATGGTGATGATGAGGAAGATGGTGATGCTGACTGATGCAGATCAGGAATGTCGATGAACCGATATTTGAGAAATTACCCGTGCCAATCGGCAAAAATAGTAATTGTTTCAAATTTTGGCCCCAAGCCAGTAATATTAGTGAGTGTTGGGTGAGTTGATTACTCCGAATCTCAATATCTCACTGGCACTTACGTTATTGACTCCGAAAGGATGAAAAACAAAATATGATCTCAGCGGGATTTGAACACGGAATGTAAAGAGAGTTAGAAAGAAAGAAAAAAGATAATAGGAACAGAATTGCCGGAAGGCCTACACTCACACATACATACAACCATGTGTGCGCATATACAAAAATACATAAATTACATACATACATACATACATACATACACACGTACACACATACATATACATGTTTGCGTGTATGTATCTATATATATATATATATATATATATATATATATATATATAACTACGTACAAACATACACACACATATACACATGCGACTCTTTGTGTCTATGCATTTGTGTGAATCTAAATAAAAGGCAAAACAGTTGTTTGTAATGCATAGACAATGGGTCTAAAGTTCGAGGGTTGCCAGGGTTATTCGATGAAATCTGCCCCAATATTTCACTGGGACTTTATTTTATCGACTGCGACAGGATTAAAGGCAAAGCTGGCGCCGGCAAGATTGAATAAACATCATTATCCTCAATAACAACAACAACAACCATGACAACAACAACAATAACAATTATTATTATAACTATAGATTTCCATATCATGAAATATTCGTTCAATGAAAATATTCTTTATTCAAACGTTACTATTCTTACCTCGGGGAAAGTTTTTGCAACATGCACAGTTAGTGAGAAGTAGTGTCACTACTATCCATCCATACTTTACACTGAAAGAGTTCTAACGTTAAGCGAAAGAGAAATCTAGTAATATCAGGCGGTAAAACAGGATTACTGACTACTTTCTCTCTCATCATCAAGAAACCGGGGATCGAGTATGTTGTCGATTGCTCTATTACAAACAGCAGCTAAATCTCTCTCAAATTCATACTCAACAAGTTTGGTTTTAAATACGACAAGGGAGACACGCTAGATAATATTTTGCATAAAGGTTGGATGGGCATGGGTGGACTGTCTATAATTGTAGTGTTCCTCGACGAAGATTGACCTCTAGTTACACAATAACAATTGCTATAGCTTGGTAGTTATTCTTCCGCTGTGTTTCAAGACACTCAGCTTTCAAAATAGATATTACAACTAGAAAAAAAACAAATGAAATGCAAAAATAAAATAAAAGAATAAAAGGAGAGCTTTAACATGGTAGCACATTCAGCTAAATATAGCAGTCATATATATACCACAAGTGACACTATACAGCTTTGAAATAGAGTTGATGTATGGAAACGAGATATATATATATATATAGATATATAGATATCTATCTATCTGTTTTAAGACTTGCCGAGAAAGTCACAATGGGAATCCTGCTCACCACCGGCATGCACGATAGGAACTATGATAAACGACATGAATAAATAAATAAATAAATAAATAAATAAATAAATATATAAATAAATAAGTAAATGAAAACAGAAGCAAAGAATATTGTCATAAGTTCATAAATAGGTTGCATGCCTCCAAATGCTTTTTAGGATAATCAAAGGAGATGGTGAGGCTACCATGCCTTTCTGACATAATCCCTGGCTGAAAAACCAAAATAGAATATTCTATAGAGCGTGCAAGAACAGACTTGCAGTCTGAAGTATCGAATGTCATAAACACTTGCGGTACACCGTCTATTACAATACATATGCACGCACACACACACACACACACACACACACACACACACACACACATGTCTATGTTTATATGCATGTTTGTACATATATATATACGCACACACATGTTTGTACATATATATATATACACATATAATTACACACATATATATATATATACACATGTATATGGGTGTGTATACATAAATGCCCATATTCTTGTTTATTTATATGTATTTATACATATATGCACACAACACATATGCAAGTATGTATATATGGCTGTATTTGAGCGCGTATGCTTGTGTATGTATGAGTAAATATGAGTGTGCGTTTACAGTTACATGCTTGTGCACGTTTCTGTACGTATATATACAAAAAATACATATACCGAATACAAATTATATAAGTATAATAAATAAACATATACAATTCCAGACACGGACGAACGTGCGCTCCCATTTATACACACATATATGTGTGTGTGTGTGTAGTACAACGTATAACGTAAGTGATATGATGTCAGTTAGTAACACATTGTACTTCTTCATAAATATGATAACTAAAAAATTATTGTAAATTTTAATGAAATACATGTATAAATGATAAACATACATGTTCTTAGGAATCAATAATAACATTTATGGTATCTTATGTTGGTACAAGGCCAGCAATTTTAAGAGGAGCTGGGTTCATGGGCACTTGTGTTTGCTTCATGCTTCTTGAAGCTGATACCCTGAATGGGGGGTGAAAGGCAAACTTGACTCTAGCGGGATATGAACTCAGAATATAAAAATCTGGAGAAGATAATAATTATCAGAACGACTCCTGATTTAAACTCAAAAGCGAACGATTTGGAGTGGGAGTAGTAGATATCATCCATCCCAGAACTTATCTGGTACTTTATTTCATCGACCCAGGAAGGAAAAAAGATAAAGTTGGCCTCGGCGGGAAATGGACTTCGAATGGACTAAGAAATAATTCTTTCTACTACAAAGTCTGAAATTTCGAGAGAAGTGCTAATTCATTACATCGAATCCAGTTTTCGATTGATATTATTTTATTGAAACCGAAATGATGAAAGGTAAAATCGAACTTGGCGCTAAAGAAATAGGAAGTAATATAATACGAAGATTATTATTATTATTATTATTATATTATTATTATTATTATTATTATTATTATTATTATTATTATTATTAGGGAATCATTTTGTTGTTCTTGTTGTTAAGGTGGTGAGCTGGCAGAATCGTTAGCGCGTCAGGCAAAATGCTTAGTAATATTCTGTTTCTTTACGTTCTGTGTTCAAATGCGTCGAGGTCAACTTTTCTTTTCATCCTTTCGGAATAGTTAGAAAAGTACCCGTGAAATACTAGGGTGAATGTCATCAAATAACACCTCATTATGAACCTTGTACGAAAAATCAATTATTGTTATGGTTGTTGTTCTTTTTGCTGTTGTTGATTTTGTTGTAGTTGTTAACAATAGACTGCAATAATAGTAATAATAATAATAACAATAAAAAAAGTGCAATGGTATAAATATTGGTGAGTGCCAGTTCTTGTCAGTGAGATCGATTTTTGTCAGTACTTTTATTGATTCTTAATTTTATTTCACTCCCCACCTCCACCTTCAGAAGGACGTATAGCATAATCAAACCTGATTGTATATGGACTTAGATGTGAAGATTCATTCCAATAAATTACCAAAGATCGCAACCGTTGCGCTAGTTTTTTTCGACTCACCGAGAGTAAAATAATAACATTTATAATTATCATCCTTTCTAATGGAAGCACAAGGACACAAGTTGG
>NC_043005.1:60867174-60899674 GCF_006345805.1 Octopus sinensis | reverse complement strand
AATAAAAATGATCCAAGTCTTCAAATTTAGGGGGAGGGGCTAAAAAATTATAGCGACACCAGTGTTCAACTGGTACTTATTTCATCGTTCCCAAAAGGATGAAGGGCAATATCGGCCTCGGTGGAATTCGAACACAGAACCTGCGAAGACGGATGTAATGCCTCTGAACGTTTTGTAGGAGGTCTAACGATTCTGCTAGCTCGCCGCCTTCATAATAATAATAATAATGATAATAATAATAATAATAATATAATAGTATAATAATAATAATAATGATAATAATAATAATAATAATAATAATAATAATAATAATAATAATAATATAATAATAACCCTTTCAAGCTAAAAGCACAAGGTCTGAAATTTTGGAGGAGGGGACTAGTCGATTACATCGACCACCAGTATGTCACTGGTATTTAATTTATCGACCCCGAAAGGGTGAAAGGCACAATCGACCTAGGCAGTATTTGAACTCGGAATGTAACGACGCGCGAAATACCGCTAAACATAACAATGATGATGATGATGATGATGATGATGATGATGATGATGATGATTTCATATTTTTGCACAAGACCAGCAATATCCGGCGAGAAGATAAGTCGATTATATCGATACCAGTACAAAACTGGTACTTATTTTATCGACGCCGAAGGAATGAAAGTCAAAGTCGACCGCAGCGAAATGCGAACCCAATAATAATAATAATAATAATAATAATAATAATATAATAATAATAATGATGATGATGATGATGATGATGATGATGATGATGATGATGATGATTATGATTATGATTATGATGATGATGATGATGATGATGATGATGATGATGATGATGATGATGATGATGATGATGATGATGATGATGATGATGATAATAATAATAATAATAATAATAATAATAATAATAATAATAATGATGATGATAATAAAAATTATAATAATAATAATAACCATAGGCGTTTCTACAACTAGTAACTACTACTACTACTACTACTACTACTACTACTAATAGTAATAATAATTGTAATTAACAATTACAACAGTGATATATAATCAATGAAAACACGGCGTGAAAGTGAGATATTTCTGGACAAAAATAAACAAACATTAAGCTGTACTTACCGATTATAATGTTTTTGTTTTAAAAAGAGACCAGTAGCAGAAAAATGTGTTACATTCGTCTTTAGGAAGACGACTTAATGCTCCGTGTATATAACGTTTTTCTTTTTTTTTAATTCTAGTTGAGTTTATATTTTGTTCACGTTGTGATAACAACTACATATATATATATATATATATATATATATATATATATATATATATATATAGATATATATATTATGTATGTATGTATGTATGTATGTGTGTATGTGTGTGTGTATGTATGTATTTACGTATGTAACTTGAGTGTATTTAAAATAAATATTGCAGTAAGATATAAAGTGGATAAGGAATAAAAGTTGCCAAGTCTCGCGGTTAAAATTGCTGTCGTTGTTTTGTTTTTAATGCATCAATGTATACAAAGTGATTTCCTTTCGTGCGTGTTGCTGAGACGGTTTCCGAAAGATAGTTGTGCTATGTTGTGTAAATATACAGCGAGCATGCCTATGTGTATGCACGGATACGCATATGTACACATACACACAGACACACACACACACAGACGTGCGTACACATATGTATATATATATATATATATATATATATATGTATGTATATATATATGTATGTATTTATATATATGTATATATATATTTATATAAATACATACATATATATATATATGTATGTATGTGTGTATGCGTGTGTATGTGCGTGTGTGTGTGTATGTGTAGATGTTTGTTGTTCTTTGTTAGTGAGATGCGTTCGTTATGTTGGATTGGCTAGTTGACTGTAGCGTGTAACGGAATGTGGGAGGTGTGTTGGTTGTTGTTGTTGTTGGTGGTGGTGGTGGTGATGTTGGTGGTAGTGCTGTTCCTGGAATAACGTGCGGAGAAGTTTGTGGAGATTAGGCAGGTAGCGGGGGGAGGTTGACGACCGATAATGAATGAATGAATGAATGAATGAATATACATGAATAAATAAATAAACAAATAAATAATGAATATATTTAAAAAGAAAAAAAAAAAGAAAAAACAAAATGAAGGCAAATAAATCAGATGCAGAAAAAAATGAACGACAGAAAGATAAAAAGAGCGCCGAAAAAAAGATAGCGTCTGTATGAAAGATAGAGAGAGGAGGAGAAGGAGGAATGAAAGATAGAGAAAAGGAGAGAAAGACAGAGTAAGGAAAAGAGGGAGTGAGAAAGAGAGAGAAAGGGAGAGAGAGAGAGGAGAGAGAGGTGGGAAAGAAGCGGTTGGTTGTCTGTTGAGAACGTGGGGAATTCTCCAGGAGTTGCTTATTACACCGCAGCGCTAGCAAACAGCAACATGTTGGAAGGTTGTAAGATATAGTAACAAACTCATATTCAAGCCTTCCATAGTTTCTTTAGATCACATGGCAGTGAAATTACCGGCAAAATATCATTGTGTTGTTGTTGTTGTTGTTGTTGTTGTTATTACACTTGTGGCTATTGTTGTTATGATGAAGTTAAGGATATTCTTTCCGTTAGTAATTCGTCTTGTTATTATTGTAGTTGTTCTTTTACTCCTCGCTGTTGCTTCAGTTACTTTTGATATTTCTTTCACTTTTACTCGGACGAGCATACACTTCGGTATTTCCTATTATGTTGTCTGTACATGTCTGTCCTTCTGTCTGTCTGTTTGTCTGTCTGTTTGTCTGTATGTATGTATATATTATGTATGTGTGTGTTTGTATGTATATGTATGTGTATGTGTGTGTGTGAATGAATGTATTTGTATGTATATTTATATGTTCTGAGTTCAAATTCCTCCGACGTCGACTTTGCCTTTCATCCTTTCGGAGTCGATAAATTAAGTACCAGTTACGCACTGGAGTCGATGTAATCGACTTAATCCCTTTGTCTGTCCTTGTTTGTCCCCTCTGTATTTAGCCCCTTGTGGGCAATAAGAAAATATGTATACTTATATGTATGTAGAATACGGCTGTACACAGGATGTGTGTTTGTACATGTATGTAAAGAGATATATACGTGTGTGTGTCCGTATGTGTGTAGGATTATGTGCACAAATGTATGTATTTATGAGTAAAATACACGTGTAAAATGCTATGAGAGATAATGTTAACTCTAACTTTGAGACCTAAACATCCCTAATATCAAGTAAAATTTCCACATTTTAAAAATAACTATTTTGTTCTAAATATCGTACATTTTTACAAAGTAAATACTGTGCACACAAACGCACACACACGCGCGCATATATATTTATGTATATATATATATATTTATATGGATGGATATAAGTTCTTTGATGTTTGTCTGTTTAGGTGTGTATATGTATGTGCATCCGTAAGTGCGTGAATATATGTCCGTACATGCGATGTGTGTGTACGTTTGCACGTGCGATTCGACGGTGCAGTGTATGTGCGCGCATTTGCGTGAGTATCGATGAGTATGGTGTTACGTTGTAGTCATATAAAGCCGCCGTCCAAACGAACAAACAGTGAAATGATAGAGCGAATGGATGAAATGAATAAGAGAATGAGCAGGCGACGGAATGAACGAATAACTGAATGGGTAAAACGAGAAAACGAGTGAAGGAATGAGCAGATGAATGAGCAGATGAATGAATGAAATAACTGTGAAATAGACAGTGATTAATGATAGACGCGTTCGTTTAAATATATAACTATATAGACACACATACATACATAGGAGTGTGTTTGGTGCTTGCTTATATATGTGTAGCTATATATATTATGTCTGCAAGTACGTACACACACACACACACACACACACACACACACACACACTCACACACACACACAAATATATATGTGTATATATGTGTATTTATTATATATTTGTCTTTCCTCTATCTTTAGATCTATTTATCTAACTTCCTATCTATGTATCTATCAATAAATTTATCTATCTATCTTTCTATCTTTCTAACTTTCTGTCTGGCTGTCTGTCTGTTGTCTGTCTTTCTCCTCTTTTATCTGTCTGTCTGTCTCTCTGGCTATCCATCTGTCAATCTATCTAGCTATTAATACGCGCACACACGTACAGATATTAGTTGATATGCATGTATATATGTGCGTGGTTTTGCATTTGCGTGTGTTTGTGTGTGTCTGTCAGTTGTGTGTTTTTGCGTGCTTTGTATGCGGATTGGGTTAGGTTTATAATGTTGTTAGCATCTATATACATTCACGTTACATGCACACAAATTTATGTATGTATATAGATATATATATATTTTGCTTTCTCTGTCAAATTCTATCTAACTATATATGTGTCTATCGATGTGACCGTATGCATGTATGTATACATGCATCTATGCATGTATGTATATATATATATATGTATGTATGTATGGATCTATCCATCTATCTATCTATCTATCTATCTATCTATCTATCTATCTATCTATCTATCTATCTATCTATCTATCTATCTATCTATTTGTCTGGCTGTCTGTCTTTCTGTCTGCCTGTCTGTCTGCCTATCTGACTAGCTACTTGCCTAACTATCTATCTATCTATCTATCTATCTATCTATCTATCTATCTATCTATCTATCAATTTATCTATGTATGTATGTATGTATCTATCTATCTATCTATCTATTTATCTATGTATCTATCTATATCTAAATGTACATATATACAACTATATATGCATTCTCTCTCTCTCACTCGCGCCCTCTCTCTCTCTCTCTCTCTCTCTCTCTCTTCTCACACACACACACGCACATACACACACGCACAAACATATATGTAAAGTGGGAGAAGAAGAGACAGACAGATTCCGAATGAGATGGGTGAATGAGATGGGAGAGTTAACTTGATTGACAGAAAGACACCTTTGTGAGACAGACACATCCACAGATAAACCGACCGAACGTAGAACCGATCATACAGCCAACGCATCGTCCAACAGACTAATCGATCAAACGAGACTATGAGCGATCGATCGAAAGATAGTTAGATGAAGGGATGCGGAGTTACATACCATAAAAATACGAGAGGATTAAGTTAACTTAGAGTGCTACGACAGAAACGCATTAAGTTTGAGATAGTATAAATGTGCGTGCACAGGTATATACGCACACGCGTACATAACTGCATAAATATATGCGTACACATACACACAATACATGAATATTTATATACACATCTGTATTCCACTGCGTGGCACCTAAGTGTTTTCTACTATAAACTTGGGCCCACCAAAGCCTTGTATATATATATATATATATATATATATATTTATACCGGAGTAAGCTCATAAATGCGAAACAAGGTGGAGAAAATAGTACTCGAATACAGCCGTAGAGTAATATATATTTCTTTACTACCCACAAGGGGCTAAACATAGAGGGGACAAACAAGGACAGACAAAGGGATTAAGTCGATTACATCGACCCCAGAAGTAACTGGTACTTATTTTATCGACCCCGAAAGGATGAAAGGCAAAGTCGACCTCGGCGGGAATTTGAACCCAGAACAGGTAACGGCAGACGAAATACGGCTACGCATTTCGCCCGGCGTGCTAACGATTCTGCCAGCTCGCCGCCTTAGCCGTAGAGTAATATACTTTATTAAAAAGCAGCAGAAATATCACAAAAACTGTTTATATGTGTATATATATATATATATATATATATGTGTGTGTGTGTGTGTGTGTCAGTCTGTGTCTGCGTTTGTCCCCGCACCATCGCTTGACAATCGATGTTGGTGTGCTTACGTCCTCGTATCTTACCGGTTCGGCAAAAGACCGATAGAAAAAGTACTACACTTACAAAGAATAGGTCCTGGAATCGATTTCTTCGATTAAGGCAGTGTTTCAGCATGGCCGCAGTCAAATGACTGAAAGAAATAAAAGAATAAAATATATATATTATATAGTTATATGCGTGTATATATATATATATATATAATATATATAATGTGTGTGTGTGGGTGTATATATGTATATATATGTATGCATGTATGTATTGAATGGTGTATATACATATATATATATATATATATGTATTTTCATGCATATGTACATACATACGTGTATATATATATTATATAATATCTATATATATATTATATATATATATATATATATATGTAGGTGTTGTGGTGTGTGTGTGTGTGTGTGTGTGTGTGTGTGTGTAGAAATTTACAATCGCTTACTGTTTCTTGTAGTCCATTTACAACACATCATTTTCTAGAACCCTAGCAAGAGAAAATGATGAGTTTGACGACGACGACGACGATGATGATGATGAGGTTGATGATGATAATGATTATGATGACCCACTCAGAGAAATATAACCACTATGTACTGGATTATCATACTAGAATAACCAGATAAGCCTCAATAGGTCACAGCTTTTGTTTTAACCCTACCAACATTGTATGTGTGTATATATATATATATATATATATAAATATATATATATTCAATGTTGGTAGGCTTAAAATACAAACTGTGACCTCTTAAGGCTTATTTGCTTATTGCAGTATTATAATCGAGTACGTAGTGGTTATGTTTCTGTGAAGTACTTTATTAGGATTGAAAATTCTAGAAATACGTAGTACAGTTATTTTATATCAAATTAGGAAGCTGGAAAAATAATTTTGTACTGTTTATTCACCATTACATTTGTTTCGTTTGCTGATAGGAATTATAAAAGTGTACATGCTAGATAAACATGAAAGAAATTTCCTATCAGATATTCTTCTGACATAGAATAAAATACCGTGTAACGGTGAATAAATAACACAAAAATATTTTTGCAACTTCCTGCTCCTAATCTCTCTGTCTCTCTCGGAAGAATTTTCAAACAGGAAACCATGCCTGAATTCTTGCAATAGTGACCATTCAGCTAAGAACACCCGAATTGTACGGTAGTGGTGTGAAGTCTACCCACTTTATTAGCCAAAGGGGATTTGAACTTACAAAAGAAACAACCGACATATATGCTGCGGGGCAAGCGGGTTCGACTGTGATAGTATGCCATCGACGTCGAAAATACGAAAGGCACTGATAACTTTGACGGAATTGTAATTCATTGTACTGAACGCAAGGACAAATGCTCTGAGTGCTTTAACGGTTTTATAACATAAATTCACTCGCCTAGCTCCGAATTCAGCCCCACTGCATGGCACCATGGGCAAGTGTCTTCTACTATAGCTGTAATAGTATTTACAAAATTTAGAAACCATATACCAGATATTTTGCTTAATAAAACATACACGCATTTCGGTAAATTAAGTACCGGTATTATATTATTTGTTGCTGAAACATTATATTATCTTATTAAATTGTCGTTGTTTAACTCACCCATTTTTTAATGAGATATATTGATACGTTTGATATCTATCTATCTATCTATCTATCTATATATCTATATCTATCTATCTATCTATCTATCTATCTATCTATCTATCTATCTACCTCTCTCTCTCTCTCTCTCTTTCTCTCTCTTTCTATCTATCTATATAAACTGTCTTTCTTTCTGTCTATACATATATATGTACACACACATATATATAAATGTATGTATATATAGGAACAAGAGTGGCTGTGTAGTAAGTAGCTTGCTTAACAACCACATGGTTCCGGGTTCATTCCCACTGCGTGACACCTTGGGCAACTGTCTTCTGCTATAGCCTCGGGCCGACCAATGCCTTGTAAGTGGATTTGTTAGACAGAAGCTGAAAGAAACCTGTCGTATATATGTATATATATATGTGTGTGTATATGTTTGTGTGTCTGTGTTTGTCCCCCCAACATAGCTTGGCAACCGATTGTGGTGTGTTTACGTCCCCGTAACGTTCGGTAAACAGAGACCGATGGCATAAGTATTAGGCTTAGAAAGAATAAGTCATGCGGTGCGACAGCATGGCCGCAGTCAAATGACTGAAACAAGTAAAAGAGTAAAAGAGTATATATATATATATATATACACACACACACATACATACATACGTATGTGTGTGTATATGCGTGTCTCACAAGACTTATGTAGATAGATATTTGTACTGACAAGAATTTATATATGTATACATACATATATATATATATTATATATATATATATATATATATATATATATACACCCACACAACATATATATATGTATATGTATACATATATATATCTATGTGTGCCTCGTGTGTGTGTGTGTTGTGTTGTTCGTGCATCATCACCCTATTATTGCTGTCGTAGTAAGCACCATCATTAATATCATCATCATTCGTGGCAGCAGCAACAGCAGCAGCAGCAACAGCAGCAGCAGCAGCAGGAGAATCAACCTCGACTTCATTGTCATCAATGTCACCGTCCTCATCAGTTCCATTCATTTGTCTATATTTGTGCATATGTATATTTCTTGTGCGTGTGTATGTGCGTGTGTGTGTGTGTGTGGTGTGTGTTTTCTGAGTACGTAATATCTGCGTATCTATATGTGTGTGTGTGTGTGTGTGTGTGTGTGTGTTGTATGTACTCTGTGTGTGCCTATATGTACGTTTGTATGTATATGTACTGTGCCCACTGTTATATTTTTCATTGATTTTTTTTCTCTAATAAACGTTTATTTCCCTGCTGCAATTATACGTTTTCTTCTCTATTCAATTTGTATACATTGCGCCAATTGCATTGTATTCTAACGTAGTGCTAGTTCAGACCTTGTGGCAAGAAATCATTACCACTATCTCTGTAAAACTCAACACATTGCTGCAATGCTGCTCATCGTAACTTTTATTCTCTACGCTGTTACTTTTCTCATCGTTATTATCTTTTTAATGTTTAGCGTCTCCGTGATTACGCGGTGAAGAGACGGCGAATGTGACTTTTCCTATCATCTTTCAGGTGTCTACAAATTATAGCGCCAACATGTACCGTAGGCAATTTAATTGACTGACTCTGTCCGCCAGATTTCAAGTCTTGTGCTTATGATGGAAACAATTATTATTTGTGTGGGGTGAGGATGGCTAGAATCGTTAGAACGTCGGATAAATAATATTAAGGTCTACGTTCCAGTTTCAAATCTCGCTGGCGTAAATTCTGCTTTTAATATTTTCGGATCAAAGCAAGACAGCAAACGGGCAGAATCGTTTCCAGGCCGGGTAAAATTGCTTAGTGGTATTTCGTCTGCCGCTACGTTCTGAGTTCAAATTCTGCCGAGGTCGACTTTGCCTTTCATCCTTTCGGGGTTGATAAATTAAGTACCAGTTACGTACTGGAGTCGATATAATCGACTTAATCCGTTTGTCTGTCCTTGTTCGGCCCCATCTGTGTTTAGCCCCTTGTGGGTAGTAAAGAAATAGGTATTTCGTCCGTCTTCACATTCTGAGTTCAAATTTCGCCGAGGTCCACTTTGCCTTTCATCCTTTCGGGGTTGATAAAATAAGTACCAAATTTCAATATTTTCGGGTCAATAAAATAAAGTACAAGTGTTTCACTTGTACTGGAGCCGTCACTGTCGGTCATACACTTCATGCAAAGTTCTGGTGATATGCCTTAGTTAGAGATAACTATTTTAAGGATGGCGAACTGGCAGAAACGCCAGCATACTGGAAAATTTATTTTCTTATTCATCTGTATATGCTGAGTTCAAAACGCGTCAAGATCAACATTGCTTTTCGTCTCTCCTGGGTTGATACCTCTCATATACTGGAATCGATATTATCACCTAACTCCTACCCCTCAAAATTAGAAGTTATTAAAGGCGGTGAGCTTGCGGAATAGCTTCAGCGTCAGCAAAATACCTTATATCATTTGATGTATCTTTATACGTTCTGAGTTCAAAACTTTGTCTTTCATTCTTTCGGTATCTATAAAATAAAGTATCATTCATGTAATAAGGTCGACTTTCTATGGTCGCATCCTTTAGAATTGCTGGCCTTATGCCAAAATTTTAAACCTTATCATAATAACACTTTCTACTATGGGCACAAGGCCTGAACTTTTGGCAAAGGGGGCTAGTCGATTACATCGACCCCATCGGTTCACTGGTACTAAATTCATCGACCCCGATAAAGATGAAAGGCAAAGTCGATCTCGGTGGAATTTGAAAACAGAACGTAAAGAGTACAAATTGCCGCTAAGCATTTTCCTCGGCGTGCTAACGATTCCGCCAGCTCGCCAACTCAAACCCTTATAATAATAATAATAATAATAATAATAATAATAATAATAATAATAATAATATTATCATTATTATTATTATTATTATTATTATTATTATCATTATTATTATTATTATTATTATTATATTATTGTTAAGGCGGCGAGCTGGCAGAACCGTTTGCACCCCGGGTAAAATGCTTAGCGGCAGTTCTTCTGTTTTAAAGATGTTCTGAGGACAAATTCCACTGAGGTTGACTTTGCCGTTCAAGGTTGATAAATTAAATACCAGTGAAACACTGGGATCGATATATCAGACTTACACCAGCCCTCAAAATTTTAGGCCTTGTGCCTTTATTACAAAGGGTTATTATTATTGCTAAGGCGGTGAGCTGGCAGAAGTGTTATCACGCCGTGCAAGATGCTTTGTGTTATTTCGTCCGTCTTACTGTTCTGAGTTCAAATACTGCCGAGGCTGATTTCATTCTTTCGAGGTCGATTAAATAACTACCAGTTACCCACTGAAACCGATGTAATCGACAGGTCTCTGCCCCAAAATTCCTGCCTTCTGCCTATTGTTGTTGTTGTTGTTGTTGTTTTTTGTTAAAACGGTAAGCTGGCGAATCGTTTCTGCATGCGAAAAATCGTTTAGCGGAATTTCTTCCGACTTGTTTTGTTCTGAGTTCAAATCCCATCGTGATTAACTTTACCATTTTATCAATTCGGGTTCGATAAAATATTCATCATTTCAGCAGTAAGGGCGATGTAATCGACATATCCCTCACATAAGGCCGCAAGCGTTGTAACAAAATTTTAAGCCATTATTATTCTTGCTTAGCGCTAGGTGCCGGCACAAAAATACGACATTTCTTCTCATTTTACAGTCAAATGCTGCCAGGGTCGACTTTGCTTGTCATCCCTTCGGGGACGATGAGCAATTTACCAGATGAACGCTGGGGTCGATGTAATCGAGTTATCCCCTTCCCTAAAATGCAGAACTTGTGACAAAAATTTGAAATCAGTATCATACTTGCAGTTGTTGATATTCACATAGTTGAAAACTAAACTTAAAAAGACATAACCATGTCATTTTAAAACTTTACTTAAAATAGTTTTCTTATTTTCGTTTTCTGTTTTGTAGGTGTGTTTATTTAACACGAGTCGAAGGTATTGTTCACGATGATATGCCATATATACATACTGACATATATCCGTGTATACAGAAATACATTTAATCTCAAATCCTTGATTCTCGGGAATTCCTGGTTCACGGTTTGATTCCAGTCCCCGATCGTTATCACCGAAGGTGCTTCAAAGATTTCCCCGCCCTCTCGGTCTGCGGAATTGACACCAGCTGATATTTCCAGTGTAGCCCACATGCGGCCTCGGAAATCTAGGGGTATTAGAGAGCTGCTATCGCTCCACCTCATTCATGCGGCTTCTGCTGCCCGTTCCAACCATATGGTTCCGGTTCAGTCTCGCTGCGAGTCAACTTCGGCAAGTGTCTTCTACTATAGCCTCCAGCTGACCAACCCTTGTGAGTAGTGGATTCGGTGGACGGAAACTGAAAGAAACCTGTATATATGCATATATATCTATATTTATGTGTCTCTCTATATCTGCATTTGTCCCCCGTGCACACCGTTTGGTAACAAGCACTGGTGTGTTTACGTCCTCATAACCAGGCGGTTCGGCAAAAGAGCCCGATAGAATAAGTAACAGACTTTAAATAATAAGACCTTGGTTCGAAACATTCAACTAAAAGTACTTCAAGGCGGTGCCACCCGCATGCCCGCATTGTAATGACTGAGAAAAGTAAGAGAAATACATTACATATATATATATATATATATATATATATATATATATACTATATTAATATATATATATATATCTTTTATATATATGTTATTTTTATATATCTTTTATATATTATTTTAATTGTTTCAGTCATTTGACTGCGGCCATGCTGGAGCACCACCTTTAGTCGAACAAGGCGACCCAGGACTTATTCTTTGTAAGCTTAGTACTTATTCTATCGGTCACTTGTTGTCGAACCGCTAAGTGACGAGGACGTAAACACACATCTGTTTTCAAGCGATAGTGAAGGGAAAAACAGGCACGAACAACAAATACATACATACAAATATACATACATACATACATACATATAGATATACATATAGATACATATATATATATATATATATATATATATCTATATATATAATATATATATGTGTATAATATATATATATATATATATATATATATATATATATATATATATATATATAGATATATATATATATTATATATATATATATATATATATATATATATATATTAAATACGCATGAAATGGAGAAAATTCTTGATCAACAAACAAATTATTGACTAATATCGCTTATTATGTTTTAATGCAAAAACGTTAACATATCTAACAGCTGTTTCTACTTCCAATGTCCCTCGGCGCTTTTTCTGAGAATAATATTCGTCATATTCTATAGCACATCTGATCTGATACATGGAGTGAAGGCAAATATATAAAATATAAGATGAGAAGGGAAAAGAACATGGCCTCGAGATGAGGAAATATGGTTTAATATATTTGAATCATACCATTTTGCAGTGTAACGCATGAAGTCGATCGACTTTTGCCGAATATATAATATATATAATAGATATATATATATATATATAAGCAATTAAGATTCAAGTCAATTCTAATGAATTCACTTGAATGCGGTACTTAACTTAGATGCAACCAAAAACTATATGGTGTTAACCATACAGTAAGTGGGGGGTGATTATAAACGAGAAAGAAGCAACAAGAATGGATTAGTTTTTAGTACAATTGTTTCATACAAGACAGGCTTATTAAAACTTTTAATAAAGCCTGTCTTTGTATGAAACAATTGTACTAAAAAAACACTTCCATTCTCGTGCTATATATATCTCGTATATATATATATATATATATATATATACGAGAAAGAAGCAACAAGAATGGATTAGTTTTTAGTACAATGTTTCATACAAAGACAGGCTTTATTAAAAGTTTATATATATATATATATATATATATATTATATATATTTTTAAAATTTATTATATATATTATATATATATATATTTTAGGTTCGCAAAAGTCGACTTCAAGCGTTACACTGCAAAATGATATGATTCAAATATATTAAACCTTATTTCCTCATCTCGAGGCCCTGTTCTTTTCCCTTCTCTTCTTATATTTCAGTTTCTGTTTACCAAATCTATTCACACAAGGCTTTTGTAGGCCCGAGGCTATAGTAGAAGATACTTGCCCAAGATGCCACGCAGTTAGAATGTACCCGGAACCATGTGGTTGGAAAGCAAGCTTTTTACCATACAGACACTCCTTAAATGTATATATATATATATATATATATATATATATACATGTTTGTGTGTGTGTTCGCGCGTGTGCATGTGTATGTGTTTGTGTGTGCATGTGTGTGTGTGCGTGCGTGCGTGAATGTATGTGTGTGCGTGCATGATTGTTTATGAGTCTTTCATATTTACACATCTCAACTCTAAATGTACAGAATTTTCTTTATGACTACAATAACTATACCGGGTTTATTATGTTTAAACTTGCCAGCAATTTTGCTAAGAATGTTCCACCAATATCCCTTGTGTTGACAAACATGTATTTGTCCAGCAACAGCCGAGCCTTTCCTATAGATGGTAGAGTATTTTGTTTTGAAAATAATATTATATCACAAAGGATGGTAAAACTTTCATATTTTTGGTTTTGAGTAATGCTTTCTATCGCTGCGTATGTGTACTATTTATATGCATGTATGTATGTGTGTGTATATATATATATATATACACGTGCGCACATTAACACACACAAGCACATATATTTTCAAGGCAGTACTCCAGCATGGCTGCTTTACAAATGACTGAAACAAATAAAAAAAAAGTATATGTACATACATATAAACATTCTCACGTACACATAGGTAAAGGACATTACACATGACCAAATATATATCCAATGTGATATAATGTTATTTTCAGGACAAAATACCATCTAGAAGAAATACAAAACGTCGACATAAGGGATATTGGTAGAAAATTTCAGTCAACATTTCTGCTAAGTGTAAACATAATAAATCCGATGTAGTTATTTCAGAGAGAAAAGGAAATATTGCATTGTTTTCAAGGTCAACTGCCTTGTAAATTTGAAAACCGCTTCAAAACTCAGCCAGTATGGAAATAATTATGGAAAACTGCTTCTAAAACTGCAACTCTTCTGTGTTTACTCCGACAACAAATTCACATTTAACCGAGTAATTACTGTTGAATTTGGGACACGCAGTGCACCGACACCTTCTCTGGCAACAACCTTTCAGCATCGGCTGCAAACCCGGTGTCGCCGCCCGCTTCTCAGTAAACATAGGGTCCTGACCGACCGCTATCAGTGTGTCCCGGTCGCCGTTGAGTCGTCAGGTGTTCTGGAACACCGTACTACGAATTTCCTTCGCAAAATATGGATAACGTCGGTCCGTCGGTGAAATGAATCCCGCGAAGTTCAGTGGCTGCTGCAGTGAGTTTTGCTGGCCATTCTCCGTGGGGACACCATCATAGTCATTCTGGAGTATGTGATCCATCTTCCCCTTTCCCTTCATTTTCTGCTGTTACCCCATCCCATAGTTTTTTCTTTTCTTTCTTTTCCTTCTTATCTCTCTTTTTTTCCACAAACAAACTTGCCGAGAATTGTGCTTTGGAGGAGAACTTTCTAGGTGCAATCCCATGGCCTGTCATGACCGAAGGGGCTCTTTACACTTTTAACCCTATACGCTTTTCTCAATACTACTACTATACTACGTCAGAATTATAACCACCACCATAAACATCCTCAGCATCTGCGGAATCGGTCGACATTCTGGAATCCAATCCGTCCAATTTCCGTTAAAATCACAGCCTAACATCCCATAGTTTGGATAATGTCCTGAGTTCTCTAGACACAGGAAAATAATGAGAATGCCACAGTCGAAATTAGTTTCATCATAAGACACCTTTATTATGGAAGATCTATGGTGAAAGAACACCAACAGCGGCAATAATATCTTTCACCAAAAAAAAACAACATTTACTTAAACACTAACTTTGCATAAGTTCTTTGTTTGCTTGTTAGTTTAATTGTATGCGTGTGTGTGCAGATGTGTGTGTATTTTGAGGGGAAGTATATATTCATATTTATGAGTATACGTGTGCGAGCGTATATATATAATGGGGTATATTATAATATATTATGATGATAATAATAATAATAATAATAATAATAATAATAATAATAATAATAATAATAATATATGTATATATATATATATATATATATATGCAATAAAAACGCAATGAAGGACATTAAAATATTCGGACAGACAGACGACACAAAGGCGGACAAGAGAAACGACAATTAGAAGGACTGGCAAAAAAAGACGGGTCATTCGTGGCTTTCTTTCCTCAATCGAGTTCCAGAAGTCACGACAGTTTCGGGCAGTTACACTTGAGATGGCTCGATCTGGTTGTTCCCCCAAAAAGTCTAAGCTAAGAGCATTAGATCTCTTTGTAAGGAAGCTAGCAAATGTGTATGGCAACAAAGATAAAAACAAACAAACAAAAACCGGAGAACGTGGTACACAATTACGAATACAAACAAGAAATAACAAAAAATGTCTTTCGACTGACATCGAATCAAATTGAGCTGGCGTGTATGAAGTGAAAGCCTAAGGGCAGGAACATAGATGGATATAAGAGGTGTTGGCGGTCGGTAGTCGAGCCAAGAAGGAAAGAAAGATCATGGCTGGCCGGACACCGGTCGCGTGGAAGGAGGAGAGATGGGTAGGGGGCAGCGGGATTGAAGGATTAGAAAAAAAATCAGTGACAAAGGGAAAGGTACAGGGGAAATAAACGAGTGGAAAATAGTGGGAGTTAAAGAAAGAGTAGGCCAAGAAATGTAAGAGAGGGGGAGCGAGAAAAAGGAAGAAAAATGAGAGGTGGAATAAAAGAGTAAAATCGTACAAAATTTAGATTCATACCTAATATATGGTGAGCACAAGGATGTACGTACGCTGCTATATATATATATATATATATATATAGATTATATATATATATATATATGGATGGAACAAAAACACAATAGAGGACATTAAGACATTCGGACAGATAGACGATACAGAGGCGGACTAGAAACAACAAACAGAGTCATTCGTGGATTTCTTTCCTCAGTCAAGTTCCAGAAGTTTCGGCCATCACGGGCAGTTACACTTGAGATGGTTCGATCTCGTTGCCCCCAGTTTCATATAATTTTGACTGTTGGGCTACTTGGTGTGGCTGAGGAGACACGTAAAGATAAGTCAAATCGTAGTTGAGGCTAGTATCTGTAACATGTAAAGGGCATTCACTACACTTTGTGGACTGGTTGACATTAGGAAGGACATCCTACCGTAGAAACCAAACCAAAATAGATTGAAGTTCAGTGCATCTCTCTGGCCTACCGGTTCCTGTCAAATCGTCTAACCAATGCCAGCATGGAAAAAGGACGCTAAATGATGATTAATGACGATGATGATGATGATACATACGTATGATATATATATATGTATATATATATATATATATATATATATTAATAATATTAGGGAATAAATCCAAACTTACAGGGAAAAATTAGATTTGGATTAAATCCAATTTTATAGTATAAATATATTATATTATATTATATTGAATTAGAGATAAAACCACTATTAGGCAAATCAAACAGTGAAAAACATAAGCCAATACATAAAATTAATTTAAAATATAAAAGTTAAAAATAAAAAATTATTTAAATAATTAAACTTATAAATTTTATATTATATATATACAAATATATATATTATATATGTATGTATGTATATTTTATATTTATATATTATTTTATTAATTATTAATTTATTTATTTATATTTTTTATATATATATCAAAAGTATTAAAAGTTTAATAAAAGATAAAGATATACTATATATTATATATATATATAATATATATATATAATATATATATATAGATATATATATATATATATATATATATATATATATATATATATATATAAGTTAATCCAAACATGAAAACACAAAGAGAAAAACAAAAACGCGAGGATGTGGAACAAGCATAATGCTATTAGACGCCCAGGAAAGGAAAGAAAGAAGGGGAATTTAACGCTTCGAGTGGAGCTCTCCGTCAGAAACATAGGGAAAGGAAAATCCAAGGAAGGAGGAAAAATCGATAACGATACACACGCGGTAAGAATGGATTGAAGGTGTTGGAGGAAGGAGTGGCTGTCAGGCATGATGAGGGGGTGTGAATGTTTATGTAGGTGTAAATGGTGGCGACAAAAGGAGAAAAGTGAAAGTTGAAGAACGGTAAAAAGAGGACAAAATAATAAATATATATATATATATATATATATATATATAAATTCAGACGAGGAGAGAGATGCATTTATATATACATATATAAAAATATAAAGATGTATATAGATATAAATATATGGATATATAGGATACACACACAAATATGTGAATATTTATATATATATATGTATATATATATATATATATGTGTGGTGTGGTGTGTGTGTGTGTGTGTGTGTGTGTGTACAGAGAGAGAGAGAGATGCGTGTGTGTGAGAGGGTCTCATTAAATACACAAATATGTTCAAGTTTTATCTTTTATACTTTATATTCTTGATATTTTCTCATTAACTTCTTCCATTTGGTTTGAAACGGTATAGTTCTTAAATCCATATCCGACTTTTACACACCTGTACTTTCTCATTATCAAGAATTGAATATATGGAGACGTTTGTTTTGTTTCTTATCGGAATTTCTGTCGAACATTTTTCGCTGTTATGAGTTTATATCACGTAATTTTATGAGACTGTGAAGGCATTGAAACGTCGCATATGGATTTAGGCACTCTTCTGTTCCAAACCACCTGTAAAAAGCAAACAAGTAAATGTGAAAGATATAAAATAAAATAGATAAATTTTGGACGTCTATTTAAGGAAACATATAAAAGTAAAGCTGTTCGGCATAGACAGAAACATAAATATACACGATATAACAGCTAAAATATTGAAATATACAACTGAATTCCGATAAGAGGCAAAACAGCCGTCAGAAACATCGTGTTCAATTCTCGATAATAAGAATGTGAAGGTCTAGAAAACTCAGATATGGATTTAGGAAATCTACTGTTCCAAGCCAACTGTAAAACGCTCATAACAGAATATGGAATATGTAAAACAAAAGCCAAAGAAACGATAAA
This sequence comes from Octopus sinensis, assembly GCF_006345805.1. Taxonomy (NCBI): domain Eukaryota; kingdom Metazoa; phylum Mollusca; class Cephalopoda; order Octopoda; family Octopodidae; genus Octopus; species Octopus sinensis. The sequence continues at coordinate 60,881,093 of NC_043005.1, read as the reverse complement.
ACTTGAATACAATCCTGTATTCAATGAGATATGTATAAAAAGAAAAGTAGTTTCTCAATATACATATAAATGTGTGTGTGTGTATTTGTGTATGTATAATGCGTATGTGCGTATGTATTTGTGTATGTGAATATATATTGTATATATATATATATATATATATATATATATATTATATATATATATATATATATATATATATATAATCTGTTATGTGTATATGTACATATATATATATATATATATATATATATATATATATATATATACATATATATACATATATACATATATATATATATATATATATATATATATATATATATATATATCTATATATATATATATATATATATTTTATATATGTGTGGAGGCGCAATGGCCCAGTGGCCAGGGCAGCGGACTCGCGGTTGGAGGATCGCGGTTCGATTCCCAGACCGGGCGTTGTGTGTGTTTATTGAGCGAAAACACCTAAAAGCTCCACGAGGCTCCGGCAGGAGGTGGTGATCCCTGCTGTATTCTTTCACCACTCTTTCTCTCACTCTTTCTTCTGTTGGCCTGCTCGCTTGTTCGAAGGCTAAAACAATGCAAACGGTCACGGTGATATATACATATATATATATATATATCACCGTGACCGACCAGACCAACAGATGTTGCTACACATCCCTGGTCACAATGCGTTTGCATTGTTTTAGCCTTCGAACAAGCGAGCGGGCCAACAGAAGAAAGAGTGAGAGAAAGAGTGGTGAAAGAATACAGCAGGGATCACCACCTCCTGCCGGAGCCTCGTGGAGCTTTTAGGTGTTTTCGCTCAATAAACACACACAACGCCCGGTCTGGGAATCGAAACCGCGATCCTCCAACCACGAGTCCGCTGCCCTAACCACTGGGCCATTGCGCCTCCACACACACACACACACACATACATATATATATATATATATATATATATATATATATTATATATATATATATATATATATATATATATATATATATATATATATATATATATATATATATATATATATATATATATTATATATATATATATATAGTATATATATATACTCTGTGCAGTGGAAATACGTGTAGATCGTTGTAACCATAGATATGCTGCATAACATTGTTAAATATAAGGAAATACATTTTGAGAATGTGCAAGTCTCGTATTCTTTATCATTTCAATTATACAATTATACACACTTCAGATAATATTACCATCCAGTGAAGCGGATACAGCGTGAGTGACAATTCCAAGTAGTCACAGATGTTAAATACTACAGTATACCTGAGAACTAGCACGGTATTCACACGTATAATGTATCCCTCTCAACATAAACACACACACGCATACATAATGACTACTTCTGATGAGTGCAGAGTTACATAATTGTACCGTTGCCTAACACCCCGTTGAAATTCTAGCGCAAAACCGTAATGGGTATATAATAGAGAACACATCTATTAATGTATGTAAGCATGTATATTCGAATATGGCTGGGTTTTCACATGTATATATACGACGGGGTACTCAAAAGAAGCCGGAATTTCGCAATATTGTTTTATTCACTTAGATTTACATTTTTACTCTTTTATCGTCTTTAAAGTATTCTCCATTTAAAGCAATGCATCGGTCAAAGCGCGTTTTCCATTATTCGAAGCAGTTCCGGAACTCTTGCGAAGTGATGCCTTGTAACACGTCCTCCTTATTTTTCCTTCACCTCTTTCACATCTCCATATTCCGTGGCACCGACTTTCGTCATCACTGATGACCTTCTAAAAAAGGTCCGGATCAACTTCTAACTGTTGTTTCACGACAGGCATTCAGTCGTGACTGCTTTCTGATCTTCTGTGAGCAAGCGGGGCACACATTTTACTGCAACTCTTTTCGTTTGCAATTCCACGCTAAAAATTCGTTGGGAGGAGCTCCAGGACATCAGCGATATCACCAAGTTCAGGCGTGGCTGTGTGGTAAGTATAGGCGTAGGCGTGGCAGTGTGGTAAGTAGATGCTTACGAACCACATGATTCCAGGTCTAGTCCCACTGCGTGGCACCTTGGGAAAGTGTCTTCTACTATAGCCTTGGGCCGATCAAAGCCTTGTGAGTGGATTTGGTAGACAGAAACTGAAAGAACCTCAACGTATATATGTATATATATATATATATATATATGTTAATAAAATAGAACATATGCATATATATAAACATATATGTACGTACCTACCTCTACATGTACATATACACGCATATATGTGTACAGGACACCAAAAAGACGTCGAACACATAGAGAGACGAAAACATAGACACAAACCAAGGAACAAGACAAGCAAAAAAAGAGATACAGGACAATAAGCACAACGAAAAATCCCCTTCTTCAGTCGCTAAGGTTTCATCTACTAAACGTTTCGAAGGATATAAAGCGAGACGTATACTTCGAAGAAAAATTCCTTCCCGCGAAAAGCAATCATTAAAATTCTGAGATCTTTTCGCAGAGGGGTAAAAAAAGCAAGACGGTAACGACAGTACGAACATATAAACAGTAAAAAATATATATTAAACAGTGGAAAAATAAATATCTACAGTGAGAGACAGACAAGGAGAACAAGATAAGAAGGGCTGTTAACGCCAGACGAAAAAAGTATTGCAAACGCTGGATTATAGTGACGACGAGAGAGAAAAATTGTCGACCATTAGCCTTAGAAGGCGGGCGAGAAAAGACAGGATAGCAGTTACGACGGAAGTATCGTCGCAGATGGACGACGGGAATGGGGGAGGAGGAGCAAGAGGAAGAGAGAGGAAGAAGGGGAATGGTGCGAGGAGACCATGAAGAATGGTTGAAAGGAGAGAGAGAATGAAGAATGAGAGAGAGAGGAAGAGACAAGTTAAGTGAGGGAAAAAAGAGACGAAAAAGGGAATGGGAGAGAAAGAAAGAAAGATGCAGAGTCGCGTGATATATATATAATTATATATATATATTAATATATATATATATATATATATATATATATATATATATTATAATATATGTTTGTGTGTGTATTGTTTATGTGTCTATGTTTGTCCTCGCAACATCGCTTGACAACCGATGCTTGTGTGTTTACGTCCCCGTAACTTACCGGTTCGGCAAAAGGAACCGATAGAATAAGTACTAGGCTTAGAAAGAATAAGTCCTGGGATCGATTCGCTCGACTAAAGGCGGTGCTCTAGCATGGCCACAGTCAATTGACAGAAACAAATAAAAGAGTAATTGTTCGGTGACAATCCTCCAAGATCAGTTAATGAATTTTCGTGATGTTTTCATTCGTTCGGGACGGTCGTCCTGAATGAGATTGTTTTTCAAGCGACAAGTGACCATTCCTAAATCGTGGAAACGACTCGTAAACTTGTGTTTTACTCATGGCAGTGTCTTTGTAAACTGTTTGAAGTATGGCAACTGCTTCGGTCGCTGTTTTTTCCCAGCAGCAACCAAAATTTCACGTTTCAGCCATCGCAAAAAACGACGAACAGGAGAGAAGCACTGTCAAACAAAGCTGCAACAAGTGCAGTACGACGTCAGCCGACGACGCCGGTCGGAAGGTTGATACCTGAGGTTTGCATCAAGTGGCATCTAGTGTGTGTGTATATATATATATATATATATGTGTGTGTGTTTGTGTACATATATATATATATATATATATGTGTGTGTGTGTGTGTGTATGTGTGTGTGTGTGTGTGCACATATATATATATATATATATAACCGCGCACGCAAACCCAAGGCATTCACTAGGAAGGCATTAATAAAGAATCCCCATAACAATAGGCCGCTCCTCACAAACAGAACACCAGAACACGTTCAGTGCTCTAACATGCTTAATAGATGATATTATGCGCGTTTTTGTTTCAGTTTTTATTTTCAATTCCTCTGTATCAACATCACTCGAGCTGCCACATTGTTATTATCAGCTTTAAAACATTCCCTGCATTCTTTTATAAATCGACTGCACTTATTCTTGCCAAGTAAATAGCATAAATATCCCTGCAGAGGTTTTATGACACAAAAACATGCCTATTGCATTCGCCAATTGATTTTTAACACTTGATTCATTATAGTCTGTAAATTTTTATTGTTCAGTTTTATCGTTTAACTGATCTCCTTTGGTTTTATACTGTCGTTTTCTTTCGACTTTCAACAGCTTGTAGAAGGTGGTTTTGTATACAAATTGCTTGAATAATCTCAGTTGATCGAAATTTTACAGCTCTTACAATACAAATGTGAAACTATTTCATGTCAGTATGTTTTATTTAGATGCTCGCTTTTAATTTTCTAATTTTCCCTCAAATATATTGTTGACGTTTTCAATAAACCACGTTATCTTCCCCCTGTGTGTCTGTCAGTTTGTCTACCTATCCAATCGTATGTTTTTGTGTATGCGTATATGTACATGTGTATAAATATACATACATCTGTCAATATATGTAGGTACATGCGTGTGTAAACATGCGTACACACACACAGATATATTGATTGAAGTGTACAGTATTATATATCCAATGCAGCCGATCTTACCAATCGGTTTCGTTCTGTTAGCTGACAGTGCGATTATGTAACCCAGCGCTCATCAATGGTAGCCCTTATGGAATGAAATATGGTGACTGCTACTGTACACTCATGCAATGGGTGAGAAGACAATATAAGCGCATAAGAGATGAACGCGGATTAACACACGGACTAGTCTAGGTTCATGAAATCCAACCTCCCAATGAGCGTAAAATGAATTCTTTAGAATAAGAGTCGGCTTGAATGCGCTATAATTGGAAAAAATATGGATAACGCCGAGGTCGACTTTGCCTTTCATCCTTTCGGGGTCGATTAAATAAGTACCAGTTACGCACTGGGCTCGATGAAATCGACTTAATCCGTTTGTCTGTCCTTGTTTCTCCTCTCTGTGTTTAGCAATTTTTTGTAGTAAATAAATAGGTATTCCGTCTGCCGTTATGTTCTGAGTTCAAATTCCGGCGAGGTCGACTTTGCTTTTAATCTTTTAGGGGTCGATAAATTAAGTACCAGTTACGCACTGGGCTCGATGAAATCGACTTAATCCGTTTGTCTGTCCTTGTTTCTCCTCTCTGTGTTTAGCAATTTTTTGTAGTAAATAAATAGGTATTCCGTCTGCCGTTATGTTCTGAGTTCAAATTCCGGCGAGGTCGACTTTGCTTTTAATCTTTTAGGGGTCGATAAATTAAGTACCAGTTACGCACTGGGGTCGATGTAATCGACTTAATCCGTTTCTCTGTCCTTGTTTGTCCCCTCTGTCTTTAGCCCCTTGTGGGTAGTAAAGAAAAAGGTATTTCGTCTGTCTTTACGTTCTGAGTTCAGATTCGAGGTCGACTTTGCCTTTCATCCTTTCGGAGTCGTTAAATTAAGTACCAGCTGCATAGTGGGTCGATCTAATCGATTGGCCTCCTCCCCAAAACTTCGGGCCTTGTGCCTAGAGTAGAAAAGAATATAATAGTTATAGAAACATCAGTAAACAAACAGAAAGTATAGGGTAGGAGAGGGGAAAACAGTAATAGGAAGAAAGTTTAAGGGACTGGCAGCTACATGTAATAAAAGTGAGGGAGATGGTGTAGGGATGAAGTTAGTGTAATAAAAAGAAAAAGGAAAAGAGAAAATACGAAGGGGCTTAGAACCAGACTTGTCAAGGCGAATCATTAATCTAAGTATGAGGAGGAAAAGAGGAAAGAGAATGCATTAAAAGAAAGAAATGCAAACAAAGAGTTAAAAATAAAAGAGGAAAGCAGTTAGGTATTCCTGCTAAGCAAGTGCCAAATGATATTTTGGCGGTCTTAATACAATAAGAACGTTCAAGAGTACAAAGAAGATATGATAGGAGCCGATGCGAAAATTTAAAGGATTGATAACATGGAAGAAGAAAACGAAACAGAATTAGAAATTTTATAAATAAGGACACCTAAAATGATTTTATAGCTATGAACAGAATTTGAAATATTTTAAGGTGTTATAAACTTAAAAGTCTTTGATAATTTTAATTAGACTCAGTTTATACAAGTCAGTAAATGAAGAAGGAAATATAAAAACTAGGACAAATGATGTTCTGTCAAAATACAGCTAAAAGGAGTGTTTGTGTGGTAAGTAGCTTGCTTACCAACCTCATTGTTCTGGGTTCAGTCCCACTGAGTGGCACTTTGGGCAAGTGTCTTCTGCTACAGCTTTGTGCTGGTCAAAGCGTTGTGAGTGGATGTGGTAGACGAGAACTGAAAGAAGCCAGTCGTGTATGTTTCTGTATTCCATTATTGTTTTTTGCCTTTTATATTCGTCCCTTTTGCTGTCCCGGTGTTCGTATGCATTCGATCCTTCTTCCAGGAAATCTACGCTCCCAGCTTAGTTTTTCTAATGCTCGTTGCTTAGTTTTTCTTGGAGGGCTGGCCGTGATCTAGTAATCTCAAGATTAATCAGCCGAAATTACTACGATGATCCGGTTGTTGACTGAAGACTGAGGGTTTCGAATGTCCTGTCCGTGTTTATTGTATCGTCTTCTAAGAGTTATACGTTCTTGTCCATGTTGTATTTTTCTACATACCTTTATATATATATATATATATATATATATATATATATATATATATATATATATATATATATATATATATATATATATATATATATATATATATATGTATGTATGTATATGTCTCTATGTCTGTGTTTGTCCCTCCCCCATCACTTGACAACAGATGTTGGTGTGTCTACGTCCCTGTAACTTAGCGGTTTGGCAAAATAGACCGATAGAATAAGTACTAGGCTTACAAAAAACAGTGCTCCAGCATGGCCGCAGTCAAATGACTGAAACAAATAAAAGTGTAAAAGAGTAAAGAGTAAACCGTTATCTGAGTTGATTGAAGCATATGGATCTATGCTAAAAAGAATAAACGTTTTAAGAAATCGATGCTCCCAGAATGTAATTGTGTCTCGCTGTTTGTTAAGAAGATCATTTCTCACGTAATATTTTAAGAGGTTTTCTGCTGCATAGATTGTATACAGTGCGGCTGCCTTTGCAAGGTTAACCAGTTCCAATATTATAAGATGTAATATTGGAAATGAAATTCTTAGCCTTGAATCAATGGATATACTTAGAGAAATATTCTATTGCTATGGTCAACACACTACTACTACAACTGTTGCTGCTGCTACTGTTATTGCTGCTTTTACTACTACTGCTGCTCCTGCTACTACTAATACAAATAATAATTATAACGGTTTCAAATTGTAGCACATGGCCAGTAATTTCGGTGGGAGGAATGAAGATTACATCGTTTGCAGTATTCAACTGGCAGTTATTTAATCGACCCCGAAGGAAGATAGAAAAGTCGACCTGAAACAAATGAACAAATAAAAGAATAAAAGAATGCTGTTCGAATTTTCTCAAATGATGTAGGAATGGGATTTGGGATGGATAAGTGCTCTGTTTTGAAAAGTGGTTGAGAAAGGACAATGGTATATGTATTTGGATATACTTGAAGCACAGGAAATAAAACATGAAGAAATGAAACAAATTACTAGTAGAAAGTATACAAGGAGAGTGAGAAGATTATTACAGTGTAACTGAATTTTTAAAAAAAATGTTCTTGAAGCAATAAATGTAATCAAATACGGAGTCGGAATTGTAGAGTGGACCAAAAGCGACATACAGAAACTTGACGGAAAAACTAGAAAGTTGTGACAATGTATCGAGCGCACCATTCGAAAGCTGGTAAATCCAGCTGTACTTGAAGAGAAACCAGGGTAGCTGAGGCTTAATTGTTGTGGTAGTGTGTGTATAGGTGGAAAGAAAATGCCTACTAAAATATTTACAGAAAAGCTCAGTAAAACTACTAGAGATAGTGGAAATATCATCTCGGACATGCTAGAAAGAAGAGATAAAAGACAGGATTTCTGGGAAAACTTTCTTCTAATTTTATATCGAAAATCAGTAGTAGTAGTAGTAGTAGTAGTAGTAGTTGTAGTGTTGACCATAGCAATAAAATATTTCTGATCACCAACACAAATTACACTATAGAAAAGATTATTTCAATTGGATTTGAGTTGTAAATTGGCGTGTGTGAGAAATAACTTAATTCTGCAAGATTTAACATAATTCGCACAGAAGTTTTACTTAGAGTGTGTGTATGTATGTCATAGAAATTAATTTTATGGCATTCTTTTGTTTGAAGAAGCAAATATGTTAACTCGACATATATGAGATCATATGATTGTTCGTTAAATTTCGTAAAATTGTTTTAATTTCTGTATGCATTGAAAAGATCAGAAGTTGAAAGACAGGATAAAGTGAAAAGGCGACATTTGATTTGAAGTGATAAGAGAAAGTTTAAGATATACGTGTATGTGAAATGGACGTGTGTGTGTGTGTGAGCGAGAGGAGAGAGTGAGTGAGTGAAGGTGTGTGTTGTGATGAATGAATTTTTTGCATGCATGTGTAAGTGGCACTCACTCTCTCTCTCACACACACATACACACACATTCTCTTTCATACACATATATAGTGAAGGTAAATAATTCGCACATAACTCGTTTTGGGTGTAACTCTCACCCTAAACACCGGGAGTGCGTATTCTTTACCTTGGCCCATAAATACACATGCATACATCTTTTTTGTGCGTGAGAGAGAGAGAGAGAGTGAAAGAGATAGTGTGCCTGTGTGTGTCACTGTATTTCCTCATAACATATAGAAAAATGGATATCTTTTAATGGAATTTTTTTGGTTGTGGTTTTATTTTAATACAGTATTTATGTGTACATCTTCATAAATGTTTGAGTAGAATTATACGCATGCGTCAAACATCGGACGAAAGTGAAACATTGGAAGCAAATCGAAATATTGTCCGAATATGACCCTTAAAATTATGCCGGGGTTATTTTAGTTGTCAAAAAGTGTTGTTGAGTCAAAAACATAGTTTATTTGCTAGATAGATAATAAGCAGCTTTCTATTTTATACTACAAATGTGACTAATTCGGAGAAATATTGTTTTCATTATTCACACATCGTCACTTTCGTAATGCAACACTTTGTAATTTTCGTTCAAATTGAAAGTGTGAAATTATTTTCATTTTCTAATAAAACCTGGTCGTTGTAGAGAAAAATATTTGAAATAACTATAGCTGGTTCTTGAGATAACAGAAAGTATGTAAATGAAAATAAAGTTTATTTTATATGTGTTATTGATTTCATTGTTATGGTCTTAACATAAGCTGGTAAGAATAGAAGTCATTTGACGACACCTTTTTGTTTGTAATTGGCTCTCCTGTTGCGGGTTCAATTTGGGGAATATTGAAATGATACCCATCTTGTCCATTCCACAAAATAAGAGAATACTGGAGAGCATGATTAGAGAGATGAGCCCATAAAAGACGTTATCTCGGACATGAATGAGAATATCAGGATTTTCATGGGTATCACCAACCATAAGGATGGCTACTTCATTAGATGTGGTCTCATTAAAATAGCGCAAAATGTTCTTTACTATAGTTTACAATAGGCGTAAAGAACGCAGAAACACACACACAGACACACACACACACAGACAAACACATACATACATACACACAGACACTCATAGAAGTGATAATATTGAAAAAAGGAAAATGTACACATACGAAGTTCAAGTGAAACGAAATGTCAATATAGGTGCAAAACACTTTCTGTAGCATAGTTATGCTATAAAAGAATGGAACGTCATCAATTTAGCAAAAGTCACTAAATGTCGTCAATATATGTGCAAAACTTACTTTCTGTTGCATAGTTATGCTATAAAAAATGGAAATTCACCAATTTACAAAAGTTACTATGCGTCACCAATGTAACAAAGTACAGAAAGTCAACATTTATTTGGAGCATGTACTAAATGTTATAAAATTCACAGTTGAATATCACGGTGAAGAAAGTGAACGTCCAAGAAATTCAATTTTTTATACAAAAATAATTTATTTTACAATCCTGAAACGAGCATTGAACCAAGTGTATAGAAAGGAAGATGCTCTAGTTGTGAACGTTAATTTAAATTATTTGCTGAAGGCTGTATGTAGCAAGATATAAATTGATTTGACATTACTACATATTTTTAACTGTGGAACGTTATTGGCTATAGAATAAATACTGACTACCGCCGTAAAAAGGTTGTGCGACGTTGATACTCAAAGTGATGAAGAATCTTTGGAGGACTGTTAAAAAATGTCTTGAAACTGATTACAAGGAGTGGAATAACATTATATTGAAGAACTCACTGAAGCTTCCTACTTCACCAAGATTCCGAATTTGCTATAATAACCAGAATACATTTTTTTCAGATATATTTGCAAATATTGTGAGTGGTGTCTTCATGTTTGTAGTACTTCAAAGCGAACGTTGTTGTTCGTTTAAAGTCCAGGCCGCAACTAAACTTTCAATGTCCGTGCGTTTCACTGTTGGGCGGGAGAAAGTTACATACATAAACTAAAACACACGCACACATGCATTAGCGCACACCTGAAGCCTATCTCTGTCCCTGTGAATTGTCAGTCGTCTCAAAAATTTATGTATACTAACAGACACTAACACCTTCACACAACTATACTTATCAGTCATCGGTCTAACGTAGGTAACGAACGCGCGAACACGCTCATATAGAAAATGTGACGTCATTGTCGTAGTGGTGGTGATATAAAATGTCGTTTACGATAGGTGACTAAAAGAAAAATGACAATGTTAAATTTTTGTAATGCAAATATGTGAATGAAAATATAATTTAGTTGGTAGCCAAAAGCCTACTGAATCATTTGACACCCCATACATCAAAATAGGCAACTCGGTTTTGGAATGCATAAGAAACACGCACATGCGCCCCCTACACACACAAACTCTCTTTTACAGATATAGATAAAAAAGCGTAAAATAGTGTAAACACCTAAAATAAAATTATATCTAAACATTATTTTTCTTAATACTTTTTATGTAGTGGGCGAAGGAAAGTCTGGATTTCGTTAGGAATGATCCACATATCCGTTCATGATACAGAAACTGGAGCATTTTTCAGTTCGGGGATGAATCGCCATCATATGTCACTTAATCGCAAATACATATCATATAGCTGCAACAGAATGCTGTATCACCAACATTAATGGGATTTCTCTAAGACATCAACCAATAATCTATCAAGTCCACTTACACATTTCTCAATACATACTGCTGTTATGATTCCCCACCTTCATTTTACGCCTCCATCATATATGGGTAGATTTGCTATTAGTATTAGTATTAGTATTAGTAGTAGTTGTAGTATCAGCAGCAGCAGCAATAATAATAATAATAATAATAATAATAATAATAATAATAATAATAATAATAATAATAATAATAATAATAATAATAACATCCTACGCAGAACACTTTCCATACAATAAGCATCAGAGCATCACAACAAATCACAGCACATACCTAAGGCACACAGAGCTGCACTCGGTAGTGAAGTGAAAGCACGCTATAAAAATAAAACTACTGAATAATAATAATAATAATAATAATATAATAATAATAATAATAATAATAATAATAATAATAATAATAATAATAATAATAATAATAGATAAAGCAAATGAAATAAGAGCGTTAAACCAAAGCCAGACATACAAATATTTAGGAATGAAAGAAGTAGCTACAATGCAGCACACACAAATGAAAGAGAAGACAAGAGAAGGATACTATAGACGAGGTAGATTAATACTGAAAACAGAGCTCATGCGAAAAACAAGATAATAGGTATCAACACTCTAGTCGCCCCAGTTATAAGTTACAGCTACAATATTCTTAACTGGACTCTGAATGAACTAATCAAAATAGACAGGAAAACAAGAAAAATAATGGCAGAATTAGGATGCACCACCCAAAATCTGACATAGGAAGGTTGTATATACTACGTATCGAAGGGGTTAGAGGCTTTATACAGCTAGAAAAATCTTACAAAATAACCACCTTAGGAAATACGTACTTACTTCAGAAGCAAGGAAAACTAATTTAAATAGCTACGAAGAAAAAAAACTGTTTTTAGTTTTAATGAAGCTGACAAATACAAAAAAAGTCATAGTAAATAAGAACTATGAAGACAAAGAAGAGACAACAAAAGTTGTAAAAAAACTGGACCAGCAACGGATCATGAGAAAACGATGGCAAGAAAAGCCCTAGATGGTAAATATTGGGTTAACTAAACAGAAAAGAAATAGAAAAAAAAAAAAAAATCTCCAACAATGAGAGAAAAGCTCAGGACTCAAATCAGAGACTGAAGGATTTTTAATTACAGCACAAGATCAAAGCCTTCCCACTAGAAATAACACAAATACATTTAATGAAAAGAAGTACAAGTAACTGCAAAATGTATGGAAATAGAGAAAGAACAATATCATATTGTCTCTGGCTGCCCAGTCCTAGTTAAGAATGAATATATTCATAGACACAACAGAGTTGGGACAACACTATGGAATAGCAACAGAAAAACGATGGTATACGAATGCGCCAGAAAAGGTCACAGAAAATGAGAAATCAAACATACTCTGAGATAATACCAATACACACAGAGAAATGAAGGCCAATAAGCCGGATATAGTTGTCAGAGATTATCAAGTAAAAATACTTTCTAATCAATGTATCAATATCAACAGATGACAATGTTTTTTCTAAAAGAAACGGAGAAGCTATCAAAATACAAATATCTGGAAATAGCTCGAAGGTGGAGTCTAAAAACAAAGAATTCCTATCATAATAGGTGCATTTGGTATGATAAAAAAATATTTCAGACAAACACATAGCATAAACACCTGGACTAACAAGTATATATAGCATACAGAAAATATATAGCACTACAAGGCACCACTAACATCGTACGTGAAACACTTTCAATACAGTTGCTGAACATCACAACAATCCACAGCACGTACCGAACCAGACGCCGAGCAACTTAACAGGTCCTTTCGTTAGGTGCCCCTTCAAGCTCTTGGTTGGCATAGGCCTGCCTCTCCAGATGCCGAGCTGCAGGCTCACTAACTTCTCCTGGTAGCACTACTAGACCAGGAATTTCTAGAAGTTATCCACAACAGCTGGTTTGAAAAATGATTTAAACAGCAAAATGCAGTATAGAACCTTGTAAACAAGTGAATTAGTCATAAACTTACAGAGCTAAAAAAACACACCTCCATCTATGGCGACAACAACAACAACAATAATAATATAATTGGGGGCTAGTCGATTTCCTGAACTAGTACTTATTTCATGCACCCCGAAATGATGAAAGCCTAAGTCAACCTCGGAGGAATTTGAACGTAGAACGTAAGAACGAACGAAATGACGCTAAACATTCTGGATAACGAAAAAATACCAGCAGCAGCAACAACAACAGCAACAACATTATAATATCAAGAACGACGACGACACCAACAAGATGAATTGCATTTGGGTGGTAGATACTTGCTACGCAATGTCGATTATAGATGCACTGCTTATACTAACGTCAAAAGTCGACAAAATATGCATTGTGTCTTCCATTAGTTTCAAGAAAAGCTACCTTGGTAATGTCAGTTCATTTTCTAAAACTACGAGCAAATCTTCCACATCATTAGTGTATTATATCCATTCATTTCCTATTATATTGCTTGGTCTATTGAAAGGAGTGGCAAACCTTACCAAGGTGCTCGCATTGCATGCAATCTGGGTAGCGGAGAGTCTCTGGAAATATTACGTGAATAACAACAGATCTCCTTGACAAACAACCTGGCTGAAGTACATTCTGCAGGTATAGATTTAGATCCATAATCGCCAGTCGTCTCAGATAACTATTAAGCTGTATTTCGACCTAACATATTAGCATTTGTCTTTTATTCTACAT
>NC_043005.1:60859674-60862174 GCF_006345805.1 Octopus sinensis | reverse complement strand
GTCCCGCTGCGTGACACCTAGCGTAAATGTTTTCTACCATACCCGCGGGCTGACCAAAGAAGCCCGTCATATTTACATAAATAACACACACACACACGTGTATATATATATATAAATATATATATATATATATATATATATATATATATATATATATATATATATATATATATATGTGTGTGTGTGTGTGTGTAAGTATCTCTGTGTGCGTCTTTGTATAATAGTTTTTCTCCAATTACCGCTTGACAACCGATGTTGGTCTGTTTACGTCCCCGTATTCTAGCGGTTCGGGAAAAAGTCTAGATAGAATAAGTACTGAGCTTAAAAAGAAATAAGTCCTGGAGTCGATTTGTTCTACTAAAACCTTCAAGGCGGTGCTCCAATATGACCACAATCAAATGATTGTGTCCCTTTCTGTAGAAGAGCGTAGGCTCGAAACGTAAAAGACATTTTCTATTCTTGAGCGTTATAATAATACATCTGTTTGTTTTGTACACCACCTGTCTTCGTCTTTTGTTTTTTTTCGTTAACTCGCAGAAATATATATACGTCGGGTTTCTTTTAGTATATATATGTGTGTGTGTGTATGTTTGTGTGTTTGTGCGTGTGACTGTCTGAGTGTGTGTATATGTTTGAGTGTATGTGCATGTGTTCCGTTCGTAGCATATAGCTGTCTGAAGTATAAATACTGAGGTGGATTCGCTTGAGTAAAACTCTTCAAGCGGTGCCCCAGCATGACCACAGTCCAATGATTGTATGTATACATACATATACATATATATACATATATATATTTATATTTATACACATACACATAAACAAATACGATGGGCTTCTCTCAATTTCCGTCTACCAAATCCACTCACAATACTGGTCGGTCCGAGGCTATAGTAGAAGACACTTTCCCAAGTTACCACGTAGTGGGACTGAACCCGGAACGATGTAGTTGGTAAGCAAGCCACCTCTGCGCCTATATATATATAAATATATATATAAATGTGTGTGTGTGTGTGTGAGAGAGAGAGTCTGAGAGTTTGTGTCTGCGTATCTGTGCATGTCTGTGCGTGTATGCATTATGCGTGTGCACGAGTTTGAGTGTTTGTCTCCATATGTGTGTGTGTTTGTGTGTGGTTGTCTGTCTGTGTGTGTGTGTGTGTGTGTGGTGTACTTGTACGAGCTGCAAGACGACAAGAGGGACTGAAATAAAGATTACAGAATGAAGAAATGTAGCGAGGACGGATGAATTAACTGAAAGTGAAACAGAGGGATAGTTTTGCAGAGATATTCATATATTGATATAATATATACATATATGGACAAACATAAAGTCAGAAAGACAAATACAGCGAGTGACAGATAAGAGAAATGATAGTTAGGTAGATGTCTGAATTGACAGACAGATAGATAAATAGATTTAAGACATGAATAGGCAGAAATATAGATGTACTGAGATACAAAGGAAATCACGTATAATGAGGAAGGGAAGAGAATGAGAAAATTGAAGACAGGTGCGTGTATATATGTATGTATGTATGTATGTATGTATGTATGTATGTATGTACGTACGTACGCACGCACGTACATGTATATGTATATATGTACGCTCATATGTATGTATCTATGTATGCATGTATGTGTGTGTTTGTATACACACATATAGATGTATATATATGTGTATGTGGGCGTGTATATATATATATATATATATATTTAGCTATCTATCTAGCTAGCTATACATACATACATACATACACATACATACATACATACGTACGTACGTACGTACATACATACATACATACATACATACATACATACATACATACATATGTATATATTTCTTTACTACCCACAGGGGGCTAAATACAGAGGGGACAAACAAGGACCGACAAACGGATTAAGTCGATTACATCGACCGCAATGAGTAACTGGTACTTAATTTATCGACCCCGAAAAGATGAAAGGCAAAGTCCACCTCGGCGGAATTTGAACTCGGAACGTAACGACAGACGAAATACGGCTACGCATTTCGCCCAGCGTGCTAACGTTTCTGCCAGCTCGCCGCCTTATACATATATATATGTATACACACACAGGAGACACACAAACACATAAGTATGCAAGTATTAAATAAATGCAAATTAAATAACTCATGCAGCGAGAGTTCTGTGTATCGTACATTCTTAAATGTGATTCCTGAAACTCTAAGTCCTTGAGTCACTTACTAAAATTCTTCAGCGTATTATGAAAATTCTTTCACCTATCTATGAAGTTCTATTTCTTCTGTTAGTTCCAATATACATACACACTTATACATGTATGTGTGTGTTTGTACATGTATGGATAAATCTCTGTATATATATATATATAAAGTAAAGACCCCCTTCGGTCATAAATGACCATGGGATTGCACCTAGAAAGTTACCCTCCTAGACACAAGTCCGGGCAACGTTGTTTATGGAAGACCAGCAGTCGCCCATGCATACCAGCCTCCCCTCTC
>NC_043005.1:60832174-60854674 GCF_006345805.1 Octopus sinensis | reverse complement strand
AGTAGCAGTTATGCACTGGGGTCGATGCAATCGACTTAATCCGTGTGTTTGTCCTTGTTTGTCCCTTCTGTGTCTAGCTCTTTGTGTGTAGTAAAGGAATATGTACCTGGTTATATAAATTCCACATCCATACATGATTGTTATACCTTGATAGCAATACATTATAATTCGATTTTCAGAAATATACCTGATTATTTGAGCCTTACAACAGGAGAATATTATTTAATTTCTACCAGTATACGTAATTATTTGACCTCCACTGCGATGCAAACGAATAAACTATTATTTGTTCTTCATAGCAGTAAACAACTTTAATCTGTGCATCATAATTTTTTTGTAGATAACATTTAATCAGTTTGTTTATAATGAAATACTAAAACGTCTTAGTAACCTTTTATTCTTTTTTTTCTTTTACTTGTTTCGGTCATTTGGCTGCAACCATGCCGGAGCACCGCCTTTAGTCGAACAAATCGACCGCAGGACTTATTCTTTGTATGCCTAGTAATTATTCCATCGGTCTCTTTTGCCAAATCGCTCAGTTACGAGGATGTAAACATACCAACATCAGTTGTCAAGCGATAGCGGGTGACAAACGAACAACAACAACTATATATATATATACACGACAGGCTTCTTCCAATTCCTGTCGTCTACTAAATCCACTCACAAAGCTTTATTTGGCCTGAGGCTATAGTAGAAGACACTTGCCCAAGGTATTACACAGTGGGACTGAACCTGGAACCGTGTGGTTGGGAAGAAAGCTTCTTGCCACACACTCACGCCTGATAAAAAAGCCAGAAATACATGAATTATGAACAGTAAAACCTCGATTTACGAACATTTCTTATATAAACGAATCGATTTACGAACAGCATTTCGAACATAAAAGGTCTTGGGTAACGAGCAATGCCTCGAGTAACGAACACGCAAATCAGCAACAACGGTTGGACACATACTGGGAGTATCAGCGCGAAAACGCATGTTGCTGTCTAGCTTTCACTCATGGCACATTTCCACTCGATTTCACCGTGCTTTCTCTTGAATTTCCTTTGGGAAAAATAGTTTCGATCCACGAACATTTCGGATGATGAACGGCCTTCAGAAACGATCTAATTTCATAAACCAAGGTTCCACTGTATGTGTGTGTGTGTGTGTGTGTTTGTGTGTATGCGCGCGCGCGTGCGTTCATTGGTGAATATGTATTGATGCATATATGTACACACTTATACACACACACAAAATATATGCATTTATGCAAGCTTTTTCATATTTACAACGCTTAAAAACCCGTGTCCCTCAAAATGAAACTTCTCTTTAGGGACAGAAAATACTACAGTAACATCATTAGTTAAGAGCCGATCTAATTTTACTGTTGTGTATCCGTTCTATAAAAACTTTTCAGAACAAGTTGGTTCTTTACTCTACCTTCCAAGCAAAATTCGGCCCAGGAGAACCTCCTCCTCTCATCACATATGCATGTTAAACCTGGCACCATATTAAGAACTTTTTCCAATCATTCTTTCTCTGCGAGTCAAACCTCTTGAATTCCTTTGGTTACTCTTTTTTCCGTGTGTTTGTTGACGATCATCAACTGCATCGATCTTGACAAAGAGCATGGGGAAATTTTGCGTCCTGATCAAGACAGTTTAAAAGTAAATATGACGAGACATTTTGTTTCCCAACTTTTAACTGGAGATTACCAAGATTTCAGTCCACTTTCACGCAAAATGTTAGTCTTCCCCTCAGTACCAGCAATATTAACGATATCAGAGAATATTCAAGTTCATATGGGTCTAGACGTAACACAGTTTTATTTCCTTTAGGTTATACATTTTATAACCCCATCGAATCAGCGTCATCAGTAACTTCGTGAAATACAAAACCGCGAAACTTATTTTGTTTTGTCGTCACTACACGTTCCAGTTCCCTCTTTCATACAACACTACAATATCCATAATGAACCGTCTCTCTACTCACTTCTGCAATATGATTATCACAGTTCCGCTATACATCTTAAGTATAAGCTAGGTAGGAGATTGCGGGGGGCTGGTTGTTGCAATTTTAAGACTTTATTGAATAGATTGTTGTGGTTATTGATTTTTATGGTTGTCCATTTTTGATTCATTTTGCTGGTGGCTCTTATTGTTGACAGTAATAACAACAGATACAGCACTAATTAAATAGAAAACTTGACAACACAATAAAAAACAGCAAACATTTTGTGAATGGTATAGCTGTTATTGTGAATAATCTGAATGCTAGTACTGTTACTGAAGCAGTTAGGGGAGGCAGATTCTTAATATTATGGCCGCAATAGTTTAGATGCTAATATAGTTATTTATGCTATTGTTTTGGTATGTTAGTGCTGTTATAGTGGCAGCATTGCAGTTTCTAGTATTATCAAAGGGGTGTTTTTTGTTTAATATTACTGTTGCTGTGATTATGATATTACAGCCTGTGGACTGGTATTAATGAAGCTATTTTAACCATGTCGTAAGGCGGCGAGCTGGCTGAAACGTTAGCATGCCGGGCGAAATGCTTACCGGTATTTCGTCTGCTGTTACGTTCTGGGTTCAAATTCCGCCGAGGTCGACTTTGCTATTCATCCTTTCGGGGTCGATAAATTAAGTACCAGTTACACACTGGGGTCGATGTAGTCGACTTAATCCGTTTGTCTGTCCTTGTTTGTCCTCTCTGTGTTTAGCCCCTTGTGGGTAGTAAAGAAATATATTTTAACCATGTCGATCATAGATACATCACTTATTTTAGCTGATGTACACTCTATTCCAGTACTTTTATTAATGCTATTGTAGATATATGTTGATTATGGTGACAGTATTTTAGTTGCTAGTACTATCATCAATGCCGTTTTTTCACTAGGTATACCCATGCTGTTATAGATGATATATATTACAGGTTTGAACTATTATTCATGTTATCTCTGGAAGTTTGTTAAAGCTATTCCTGTTAGAATATTTCGGCTGCAAATATTGCTAATAATGTTGTTTTTCTTTAAGTCTGTTGGTACTGTTATAGCTACTATATTACACTTGCAATTACCGAAATTGAAATTGTTTTTGGCAGAATATTATTATTGATACGTTTGCTTTTTTTGCGAAATACTAATACTGCTAATGCTATATTGTAGGTTTAGTATTGCCGTTAATTATATGAGATGGTAGGGATATGTTATTCCTTATCATATTTTGAATAATACTCATTTTATTAAAATTCTTTATGCGGTAGAGATCGGGAAGGCTAGTGTAGAATGTTAGTTATTATTTTTTATGATACTATAGTTGTTCCCGGCATATACAGACGTGGCCAAAAGTTTAGAACATAGGTCTGGAAATTAGAATTTTTATATTAAATGACCAAAGTTATATTTGAATCGAATTGTACTTAGGCACAACTATTTAATTACTAAAAACATTTTCCAAGCCATAATCAATAAACTCTATCCGCTCATTTTGCTGTTTTATGTCGGTACCAAAATGACCCATGATGTCCAGATAAAACTCGTTGCCACCCACGGAAGTTAGCCTTTCCTTTCCTCCTTTCGGGAGTTGACAAAACAAAGTACCTGTCAAGTACTTGAGTCGATGGTTTCGACCAACATTTGTGCCTGAATTAGAAAACACTACTACTACTACTACTACTACTACTACTACTACTACTACTACTACTACTACTACTACTACTACTACTACTACTACTGTTGTTGTTGTTGTTGCTACTTTTGCATTTCTTTTGCATATCTTTTGCATTTCAATTTACAGGACCTTATATTTGTCAAATTCCTTTACAGATATATTTTTATCAGTGGTAACACTTACATCTATTAGTCTGCAAGAATTTTCTTCCTTCTCTTTAATGACTATGTCTGGTCGACTAGCCTGGATCGTTCTGTCGGCGTTGATTGGAAAATTCCAGAGGATAGTGACATTTTTACCTTCAACGACTAACTCCGTATGATGTTCATACCAAGGAGTGCTGATTTCGTGGCGAATTTTGTATTCGTTTGGTGTCAGTACAGGACATACCGTAGCAAGATGGTCGATTGTTTCATTAAATTTATCGCATAATCTGTATTTAGGGTCGGAATCGTTTTGAAGAACGTTAGTATGGTAGATTTTGGTAAGCAATCTTTGATCTTCTACCGCCAATATGAAACCTTCACTCTCTGCTTTCAGTCCTGATCTTCTCAGCCTCTGATGAGTTGTTGCTTGGTCTACAACGGTATTTCAACTCCGAATCATCATCATCATCATCATCACCATCACTTGCATCATCATTATCACCATCATCATCATTATCATCATCATCGTCATTACTGAGTGACAGTGCACGCCATCACATCGATACTGGAGTAAAATATACGAAGTCCAGTATACCCATCATGACTAGCCGTCTAATGAGAGTACCCCAGGCACATGCATCACAACCATATGTGCACGACATGGTGATCTCATATAAAAATTAACAGCGCATAACTTAGCAAGAGTGGCTCAGAATTTTCTTCAGGGTGAGTAGCTTGTTTAAAGATGTTGAACGAAACACACATGTTACCAGAGCTGAATTATTCAAACGCCAAAAAATTCCTCTCAACACATAGCTATGGTTCTTTCCCACTACTGCTCATGATCAAAGATGCGCATATCATCAGCCACTAAGTAAAGTAACGTGCTCAATTGGTTAAGGTCAAGCAATTGACAAGCACATCTCCAGGATTGAGCAGAATATTTGCTATAGCACATCTTTTATATCAAGAGAAAACATGCGCATGATAACATTTAGTGGCGGGCTGGCAGAATCGTTAGCACACCAAGCAAAGTGCCGAGTGGTATTTCACCCGTCGCTTCTTTATGACTTAAAATTCAGTTGAGGTCAACTTTGCCTTTTATCCTTTCGGGGGGGGGGGTCGATAAACTTAAGTACCAGTTACGCACTGGAGTCAATATAAACGAATTATCTCTGCCCCCCCAAAAAATTTCAGACCTTGTGCCTATAGTGGAAAGGATTATTACTATTATTATTGCTGCTGCTGCTTCAGTTGTTTTTGTTGGTTATTGCCGAAACTAAACATGTTTTCGAAGCTTCGTGAGGTTGTGCTTGTTGTTTGAGAATTCTGTTTTTCTTGATTTAATTACCCTACCACGTTTCTCAGCTGATCAGAATCCTCCGTTTGTGTCAGTCGCCCAAAGGGTCAACATCTTCAGAGAAAAAGATCAAAGTGATGCCAGCTTTGACGACTCGTGAACAGGAAAGGGAAATGAGAGGTTTAGAAAGTGAAACGCCTTTCGCAGTCATTTTCTTCTACATAATACTGCTGATGTGCCAATAATTAAAAATAGCACCAATGGAATCGATAGCAGCAAAAATAGTGTCAACAACAGCTACTAACAATTATATCAACATCAACAACAACAACATCAACAATAACAACAACAACAACAATAGCAGCAACAAGAATAGAAGCAAAATGAAAAGTTACTTGCTAAGCAAAGACGCTTTTAAAATCGTCAGTAGTAGCAAACTATTAATTGGCACACACCACACGAAAACCAATATGAAATAGTAATTGTAGCAACTATGGTGATACTAATAACAGCTGCAGCAGGAAAATCACAACAAAAAAATAGTTCTTTTGCCGGTGCCACAAACGTGTCCGATAACATATCACTAAACAATGAGCATGAGGATTTTAAAAAAAATGGGGAAACAATGTAATAAGATAAACAAGAGAAAAAAATATGCTTAAAATACCGTATTACATTTTAGGAGAAAGAGAAAGGAAAATATTTTTGTATAAATGCCTATCAAGGAAAAGATACAAAAATACACATTTCTGTGCTTCTTAAACGAAATTCAGCTTTGTTAGAAAGTATAGGTTTTAATCTGTATCTTATCTGATTGGAAGTCTTATCATATTCATTGTTTTGTCTTGGTATAAAAGATGGGCTACAGCAAATATTCTGCTAAGTACCACAAATTTGCTTGTCAGTTGTTTAACTTTAACCTGTTGAGCCTGTCCCTTAGTGGTTGACAATATGTGCATCTCTGGCCGCGAGCAGAAGTAGTGGGGGAGCATCATAGCCGTGTGTTGAACGGAATTCTTGGAGGTTTGGATAATTCACCCCAGGAAACATGGGTGGTTTGTTCAACATCCTTAAACAACCCTTATTCAGGGACCTTTTGAGCGAGATGGGTTACTCGACCAGAAGGAAATTGTAACTGGGCCCCACCTGCAAGGTCATGCACTGTTTATCTTGATATGAGATCACCATGTCGCGCACATACGGTTGTGATGCATGCGCTTAGTGTACCTTTATCATACGGGTAGTCACGATGAGTATACTGGGCTTCGTATATTTTACCCCAGTGTCAATTTGATGGCATGCACTGCTCTCTTACTCAATAATGATAATAACAATAATAATAACAACAACAAAAATAATAATAATAATAATCGGTAGTAATAGTCGTAGTAGTAGTCGTAGTAGTCGTAGTAGTCGTAGTAGTAGTAGTAGTAGTAGTAGTAGTAGTAGTAGTAGTAGTAGTAGTAGTAGTAGTAACTACGGCAGCAGAAGTAGAGTGTAGTTTGAATACTTGGTTAATATGGCTGTTATGACTAGTAGCTCAGCAGCTAGTAGATTCCTGGCTGGTTGTTGTTGATGCCAGTATCGCTGTTAGTTCTTCGTACACACACACACACACATACACACACACACACACGTGCTTATGTGTATATATTTGTGCATACGTATGTATATGTGTACATGTGTATCACTTCTATTATTCTTTTAGATAACCGTTCTCTATTCTTTTTATTGTTGTCTTAGACGCATCATTTGTTGCTCTCTGTGTGGTTCTTGTTATTTCTATTTAACATGTTTTCATATTACTCTCATTTGTTTGCGCTGGAAATCCTGTCATCATTGTTGTTTTTGTAGTTGTAGTGGTGGTGGTGGTGGTGGTTGTTGATGTTTTTTTGACCTGAGGTCAACTTTCATTAAACAAACCCATGATCAAAGGCGTTCTGGCTTTGATCTCTCCATTATTTTGTAGTTTTTACGTTTTGGTGTTCATTGTCCGATGTGTCCTTTTATTTTAAAAATATTGTTAAATGTGATTGCACTAAGATTTAACTGCTCTTTTTAGCATTGTGAATAACTATGTAGAGAGTCTAATGTATGATATTGATAACAGTGTTACTGTTATAATTCATTATTAAACATCTACCCAAATAGATGTTACTTCAGATTGGGTCTCTAAGAAGAAGTTTATTGGAAGCTACAATGTGTTTGAGAGTTTCACTACACTATTCGATTGGTAATACGTGCAAAGTTTTCTGATAATTCCGATGCCCTTATGTAATGTACACCGCATGCCTCTCCCTCTCACAGTGAGTGGCCTTAAGAATATTCTATAACACCCCTGTTACCTGGCACTCCATCGGTTACGACGACGAGGGTTCCAGTTGATCCGATCGACGGAAAAGCCTGCTCGTGAAATTAATGTGGAAGTGGCTGATGTAGTTCCCAGGAAGAATATGACAAGTTTGGCCGTTTGAATTACATGTACGATTCACTTTTGCCAGCTGAGTGGACTGTAGCGATATGAAATAAAGCGCCATGCTTAAGGACACAACGCGCCTCCAGGAAGCGAACCCCTGACTTTTCGATCGTGAGCCGAATACCCTAACCACTAACACGCGTATTTTCACTACCATCTACTTTATGACCACATAGTCCACTCATATATGAAGTAATTAATCTTAGATTGTGGCAGACTATGTCCAGACTGCTTGACTGTGTTTGTGTGTACTGGTAGTGGCTGTAATGGCAAAGTCGAACAAGATAGATTTATCATTGATGGTGTTTTGCAGCAATTGCGTTTTTTGGTATTGTTAATTTGTGGTATATGCTTATGGACTATTCGGAAAGAATGGATGGTTCAAGGAATTTTGATAGTTTAACAACAACTGTTGATTTGATTTAATCCTTAAAATAACTTGCCGGAAACGGAGGTGGCTAGGCCACCCACACCAGAGTGAGATGGAACTGGATACCAAATGTACCATTAAGAAGACTAACTGAAAAACGAAAGCCTGCACAAGCAAGGAAACATATAGAACAGATTAGAGTGAAGTGAGAAAAAATAGTTGTTACATAGGGTAACGCAAAGAAAGCTGCTAAAGACCTCTCTAAATGATATTGAATCGTCAAAGATTTATGTTCTCATAGCGTAAAGCATAATAAAATAAGTGTGACTACGTAGTGCTTCAAGATCCCGTTCGTTTTGATTTCTATTTGAAATCAATTGTACAGGAGTTGGCCCGAAATATGAGGAGTTCAATTTTTTTTTGCAAGGAACAAAATGTCCTTCGCATGTAGTGTTCTTTCATTTTAAATGTATTAAATTCATTGTGCAGACAGTCCGTCTTTGTCTATTTGGGTATGTGTGTATTAGATTGTGTGCGCACGCATATGTTTGTGTTAGTGTGTGTGTGTTATGATATGTGGGAGGTTGGGTGTCTGTGTGCGCTCTCTGTTCAAGATGTGCTGATACGATGTTAGTTATGAACGACAGACTGCTTGCCTTGGGTTGTTGCCAGTGTCATTCTGATCGAGTTAATGAAAGATAAAAACCATCTCAGCCATGATTATCCCTCTGTTTTAGTTCTCTCTGTGTACAACTTTTAGTGCATTAGTAGCCAATGTCTGTGGAAACTTAAAATGCAATATATATATATATATATATATATATATATGATAAAAATAAATAAATAATAAAACAAAAGAACTGCTCCAAAATTTAAAAGTTTGAAAAGAAATATTTACATATATGTGAAATATTGCATACTCTGTTTTGAAAATCACACATGAGTAAAAAAAAAATAAGACACTTTTCAAAACACAGAATCATCATTATAGAATATACATACACTTATAATTTTTAAAACTATGGTACATCAAAATTAACTTTGTAACTCTCTGTTGTGCAGTAGTGAACTGTTTGCTGGCCATTGATTGTTTTGCGTTATCCAGCGTTTTAGACAGTGTGGCCTGATTTGATTAAAGCGTGGTCGCTTTTTCTAGCCGGTTGATCTGCTAGCCATAGGTTCTTTTTTCTTTTGCTTGTTCTTGTTTAGACTTAGGTGAGCCTTGACCCATTAGACTTATGATTAAAAGCATACAAGATTTTACAATACCGACTTCTTTTGGCTATCTATGACAAAATTGATCAAAATGTTATTTTTCCTATTCATGGCAATAGTGTGTGATTTTGGGGAAATTTTACTGCTTAATTTAACAGACCGACGGATAATGTAATCTATGTTCACTCGTGTTATTTGCGGTTGTTTCTCATAGCCACGTTATTGCTATACTATCATTACTTTAGTTCGTCATTGTTAATACTGAGGGTGCTGTTAATGTTCAAGTTATTATTGCCGTCCTTACTACTACTACTGCTGCTGCTGCTAATTTTGTCGTTGATAATATTATGTTTAATTAAATGCTTCAACAACATCGGTGTTGTTGTTGTTGTTGGCATTGCTGTCGTTGATGCAGCTAATGTAGTGACCGCATTGCAAATGAGGTTGTTGCTGATATCTCCATCCGGGTTATTCTCTTTGATGCTAGAGGTTTTAGAGTTGTTGCTGTTTTTGTTCTTCTTGCATTACTTGCTATCAGTCAGAACCTCTTAAACCAACGCAAATATTGCTTTTACTTCTATTACGACGGTTAAAACTGCCATTCACTTCACGGCCACACTCAGCAATACGACAACTACCATTAATACAATCGTAGCATTAATATTCTCTTCCACGCACGTACAAACACTTCTCTTTCATTACCTCTTAATCCTTCCCACCCTCTCTCTCTCTCCCTCTTTCACTCGTACATGCACAAATGCTTAATTTCTCTCTACCGCTCAACAAATATACCGTTTGCCGTAATAATTATTCCGATGAAACATCTGGTAGATTGGCAGAATCGGTGAAGGGAATGATGAAATATCTTCCAATGTTTGGTCCCTTCCCGAGGGCGCTGGATATGCATAACCATTACAGCGTTAGATTAAATGTCTTGCGGCAGTTCTTCCAGCATCTGTTTTTTTTTTCCGTTCTGAGTTCAACTGCTGCTGAGGTTAATTTTGTTATTCACCTATTCGAGCTCGGCTAAATAAATTACCCGCCGAGTAATGGGGCTCGATATAAGCAATTGTTGACTGTTATCATCTTTGAGAAATTGCATCTATATTAGAAATCAGTGTTTAGTGACTTCCAGAATGATCATTTGGCAGAATCGAGGGCAGCTGGACAAACTTTTGCGACATCTAGTTGCAGTTCTTGAATACACCGTTGAAGTACTACCGAGGGCCAGTTTATCTTTTATCCTTCTACTATCAATGAAATAAAGTACCGGTGACATGCCCATGTTTATATAATTGACAGATCCCTTCGGCCAAATTTGAGGCTTTATATCTATTCAATAAATCATTATTTTACGATGCAATTTTTATTTTCCTTAATTCATAACTTTCTGAATTCGCTTCCATACATTATATACAAATATCGATAAAATATATTCCAGTCATATGTTTAGTACATACTTAATCGATTATATAGTCCTACAAAATGCATGGGATTGTACCTTTGTTGGAAATTGATATATTAGGTTGTCCCAAAAGTTCGTAAACACTTGCGAAAATTGAATTTTTACTCGCCAAGTACTAACAAAAACAACAAAAATTATTCCTCAAAATAAAGACCATTATTTTCCAAGACTTTCTACGAACTTTTGGGACAACCTTATATTTACAAAGTGCAATAGATTGCAAGATTCAAACAACTGATGGAATACGTCATTCTGAATTCAAATCCAGTTATAGTCAATATTATTCTCCATCCTTCCAATATTGCTGTTGTTGTTTGTCTTTATCCTCACATTAATCAAGGTCGAAGACATCGAAATGGAAAGCATTCCAGCCATGAACACCCTGTTTATATATATGTAGAACTACACGTTTAATGCGTTCTTTAACTACTGGGAAATTTAATGCGGAATTGTATGGAGATTTGAGTAAATTTTTAACAGGACGAACTATGATATTGAGGATCCACTGCGTCAGTCATAAATTATCCATACTTTGGTTTTTAATCTATGGTGAACACCTCCCAGATTGGCTCATAGTCCAGTGTTTCGCTTCCGGTGAATCCTTATCATTCTAACCAACAAAAAGGACATTTAAATTTTGATCATCCAGTTGTTATTAAAGACATAGTGCAACCAGGATTAAGTTAAATTGAATGCTGTAAGCCTTATTTCAAGGGAGCAGGGTACTCTTTGAAGGAAACTTTGGCAGCTACTTAATGCATTTCTTGTAACTGCAAAGTGATCCCATCAAAAATGTCCAACCAATTTGCTATAATCAGTATAATCAAATATTGCTTCACTCCCTCCCATTCTCTTGCAAAATGTCGTCTTTTGGTGACGTCAGACCTCTATTATAATCTTGATGTTTCCGTAGCTATATTATATATTAATAGTTATAACTTGCTAAAAATACAATCGTAATTAAATGTATTAAATCAGGCAATTTCAGATATGCTCAATCGAATAAGAAACAAATTAGTGACGAATAGAGGAAGCGGAAACATGTATTCAGCACATATTAAGAGGAACATTATAATATTTATACATCAATAGATTCTTGGTATTTTCGGATGTCAAATTTGATATCGTTACATGTACCGATTTTGAGAAAATAATTCATCTATCTATCTATCTATCTATCTATCTATCTATCTATCTATCTATCTATCTATCTATCTATCTATCTATCTATCTATCTATCTATCTATCTATATATATCTATCTATCTATCATTCTGTCTATCTATCTATCTATCTATCTATCTATCTATCTATCTATTTATCTTCCTCCTCCTCTCTCCCTATAGATATGTATACATATATATGTGTGTGTGTTTATATACACATAACAACTCATACACACACACACGCACACACACACATACACACACACACACATACACACGCACACACACATATACTCTTTTTACTATCTGTCAACTCGATGAATAATTAGAACATCGGCTCACTATCCTTTTGATGTCTGTCCTGCTTCTCTATGATCTGTGTTTGTATAATACTGAAGTCAACTTCCGTTTTATTCTCTTGCATCGAATAATATGCTACCCATTCGCTACTGGACCTCATTCTTCTATTTCTTTTATGGTTTCGTGTTTGTCTGCTTGTCTTTCTATTCCTGTGGAAAATACTGTGTAGTTCGACACTACATTGACTCTTTTAAGGGGTTGAGAGTTCAAATCTAGTGTATTCTGAGTAGAACATATATGTATACTTTTGCATGTGTGCGTGTATATTCTTTTATTCTTTTACTTGCTTCAGTCATTTGACTGCTCCCATTAAAGGGTTTTCAGTCGAAAATATGGAACCCAGGTCTTATTCTTTGTAAGCCGAACCGTTTACATACGGGGATGTAAACACATCAACATCGGTTGTCAAATGATGGTGGCGGGACAAACATAGACACAAAGACACACAAACACTTATATATATATATGTATGTAAGACGGGCTTCTTTCAGTTTCCATCTGCCAAACCTACTCACAAGGCTTTTGTCACCCTGAGGCTATAGTAGAAGACACTTGCCCAAGGTACCACGTAATGGGACGGAATCCGGAACCGTGTGGTTGAGAAGCAAGGTTCTTATCATATGGCCACACACACACACACACACATACACACACACACACACACATATATATATATATATACACCTGCGCGCACACAGACACACATATAGTTTTATACTTATATGTTTGTGTGCGTGTCTGCGTGTCCGTGTGCGTGTACATATATAAATGTGTGTGTGTTTGTGTGTGCGTGTATATATATATATATAATATATATATATATATATATATATATATATATATATATATATATATACACACACATGTCTATCAGCATGTGCACGCGTGCGTATGTGTATATGTGTATGTATGTGTGTGTGCGTGAGGGTATTCGGGATAAATTTGACAGTTTGAATAATAGGAAAATGCAATATCCGAAAATAAAAAGCATTCTAAATAGAATCAAAAATATCAACTAGAGTATGACTGGGAGATAACAGTTTACTAAAATTAGCCGTCCTTAGCTTCAACCATGGCCTCAAGGCGTCTCCATGATCTGGCGCATGTGTTTCTCATTCTGTATCTGATAAGACTCTTCCTTGATCTTGGCCATCAGCACGCCATTAGTTTTGCAGGAAGTGTGATTGTACTCCAGCCATTACACGTAGTCATCCATGTGATTACAATCAGATAATTACGATACTAGGGCTAGTGTAGTCGTGGAAATTCTTCGACATCCACTTCTGTCTATTTCTGAATCTGTTGCATACATCCGAAACTTGCTGCTACACATATACCCTTCCTGTAGCAACCGTGTCCAGTAGTTTGACATAATCGTCTGAATTGAGCCTACAGCCCTGGAAAAATTGGCGTGCGGACGCAGTCAAAACACTTACCGTGTCGTTTTCTGTTGGCCACGGTTTCGTAGTCTCCGTTGCAGCTGTTCATGTCACGACTTACATCCTTTACAAGAATCACAGAGGATTGAGCCCGTTGCCAGCATTTGATACAAGGGGCGAATCATCATCATACAGGTAACTCTTTTGCAATATTCACTCGATCCATGTGGTCTAAACTTTTCTCAATTACAAATGCTCTCCAACACGGTTGACTGTTTCTGAAAAATTGAAAAAATTTAGTTTAAAGAACCTATATATGTGCATACATACATGCATACATACATACACACATACATACATACATACATATATATATATATATATATATATTATATATATTATATATATATATATATATATATATACATATATATATACATATATACACGTTTATATTTATATAATATTGACATTATCGGAACAAATAGTCGATCGATTGTTTAAAATAATGACTCTAAAATTACATAAAAATACAATAAAATTCTATAGGCACATTGAAGTTTATTTTCCAGGCCTAAGAACAGGGTCGAGATACTATTGATGGTGCTTGTAGCATTGTAGTATACATTTGCATAACACTTGGCTAACAATGGAAAGAACAAGAGAAGAGATACGTCTTTCGTACATAGAAAGACAGTGCTTCGCTGATGACGACCGTCTATTATGTAAAGACTCGTTAATATATTGTTTTGTTTATTTCTATAAGGGCAATGTTTATATGTACTTAAATATAAAGGGTAGTATCTAAAGGATAAATAACTTATGTTGATGTTGGCAACGTACTTTTAAACCAACCACTTACAAAAATTATTAATAGATTTTTGCTAAGCTCATTCAATTGTTATTTGTCAACATGAAAAGAGAGTGACAGGCTGCCATTTCTATAAAATCTAAAATTTATGAGGTTGAAATTTTGCTAAGCACATCCAACTACTTGCCGTTCAATTCACACGAAATTAACAGGTCGTCCAAACACTATATCAAGCACTACATCTATATATATCTGTAGTGGCATGAGGGCATTCAACAGGTAGCTTTTCTTCTCAGGTGAACCCACATCACCTGCATCTATAATGCCTATTCTCTGTATGGCCACAGTTAATGAATGCGTAAAAATAAGGTCCACTTACATTATTCTTTTGAAAGAAGAGGTGATATCTTCGCTTTCAGATGCTGGTCGTCTCCGCAACGTAGATTGCTATTTCATTAGTCTTATAAATTAAATCTGGATTTTCTCTGTTGTTCTGCTTTCACCTGTAACTGAACCGACAAACCTACTCGGGACGAAATTATTAGTCTATATATTTTTAACTTTCAGAGGTGTGTCGCACGCATCCTTCCAAAACGACACATATTACAATACACAAGCTGATCATTTCTGACAGCACACCCTAAATCCCATCCAAATGAGAATGAGAACAGTTTTCTCACTCCGAGAGGGGATAACGGAATTCCGTACTGCGAGGTCTTCATTCGGGAATTGCACTTCGACAATGCCAAACTATCAGATATTTGAGATGAAATCTATATTTGAACATATTTCTGGCAAGCAAATTCCACTTGGGAGTGTACACTTCAGTGTGTCGGTCCTTCGTTGACACTCATTTGTTAGCTCTAATGTGTCTGGCAATTGTTTCCATTAATCATATGGGTATTTATCAGTTGCATATCTTCAGAAGTTGTTCAGCATTTTTAAAACTGTATATTTGTTCTCTGCAGGAACCTAGAGGAAACGTATTCCTTCGCAGGAATTCGCATTGGTGGCGGTGGTTCTGAGTAATAATAATGATAAACTATTTCCTTTAGACACAAGCCCAACAATTCATAGAGATACATTTTAGTTGATACCATTGATCTCAATGTTTGACCAGTATGTGATTTCAAAGGCGCTGGAAGTTTGAAAATTAACCTAAGTCCGGCGAATTTGAAATCAGAGCATATGCATTCGGAAGAAACTACTGCATTACATTAAATTAAGGAAAGATGGAGTAAAGGCCACTACATGGAAAAATCCGACTAGAATAAGGAATCATGGTGTAGATCAAGGCAGTAATGCTCTGGTTTCAAATCAGAATCTGTGGAATATAGCATTGCTGCCCAGGACTAGCCCCTTCCAACTAGGCTTTATCAGAGTAATGTCCTGGAAAAGGAAAACAGCTCATCACACTGCATATGCAGAGAGCATCCAGAGACTGTCGACCACATAATCTTTGGATGCAGCAGACTGGCACCAACAGAATACTTGTAAAGGCACAACAGAGAAGCTCAGTATATACACTAGTTAATATACTGCACATACAAACCTCCTCACAATAACAATTGTTGGGAACACAAGCGACCACAGTTGCTCAGAATTCCGAGGTAACCATCCTTTAGAATTTCTGCGTTCAGATTGATCTGAAAAGATAGGGCCTAATCTCATAGTAAAAAATTATTTTGAAAAACTTATCTTCTGATAGATGTTGCAGCTACAGCCAATAAAAAGACATCTCTGAAGACGTTTGAAATACTGAACAAATATAAGGGCCTTGAGATTGAAATCGGAAGAATGTGGCATCCAAAACTAACAACATTATCGATTAGTATTGGGGCACTTGGAATGATATGATATAATCCCAAAAGAAGCGAATTACAAAAGATTATACCTATGGATACACCAGATATTCTATGCAAATTCTTTTTCATGTAAAAACTGCATTACTCCCTCTGTTTTATCTGTACCACAGGCGTCAGTGTTTTCAAAGGAGAACAAGCAATTTGCTATTGATTTCATGAACGATACGCAGGTTGAACAGCCTGTGAGAAGTGTGGCAATTGTATTTGCAAACAAAGTAAAATTAATGACAAAGAAAAAAGCACATAAACAATTGGCTGGTAGGTAGGAACAGACGTATGTGGTCTAAAGCAAACACGATAATGTTTACCAGAAGCACACCCATTAATGACTACGAAACTCAGAGCTAAAGGCAGAAATGCTCTAATGTAGTACCAGACAGTGGCCCTCATGGCTCCTGACCTTAACTGATTGGAAGTATTATCATGTACATTATTTTGTCTTGGTATAAAAGATGGGCTACGGCTAATATTCTGCTCAATACCACAGATTTGATTGTCAGTTGTTTGACCTTAACCAGTTGAGCATGTCCCTTAGTGGATGAGGATATGTGCATCTCTGATCACGAACAGAAGTAGTGGGGGAGCATCACAGCCGTGTGTTGAAAGGAATTCTTGGAGGTTTGGATAATTACCCCAGGAAACATGGGGGTTCGTTCAACATGCTTAAACGATCCTTATTCAGGGATCTTTTGAGCGGGATGGGCTACTCGACCAAAAGAAAATTCTAACTGGACCCCACCTGCAAGATCATGCGCTGTTTATCTTGATATGAGATCATTATGTCGCGCACATATGGTTGTGATGCATGTGCCTGGTGTACCCTTATCAGACGGGTAGTCATGATGGGTATATTGGGCTTCGTATATTTTACTCCATGGTCACTTTGATAGTATGCACTGTTCTCTCACTCAATAATAATAATGATAATAATAATAATAATGATAATGATAATAATAATAATAATAATAATATTAATAATAATAATAATAATAATAATAATAATAACAATAACCTTTTCTACTGGTGATAAAAATTGTGGGGTGGGGACTTGTTGATGATATTGGGCCCAGCGTTTCAATGGCACTTAATTTATCAATCTCGAAAGAATGAAAGGCAAATTTGACCCCATTGGCATTTGAACTCAGAATGTGAAGAAAGACGAAATACCGCTAAGCATTTCGCCCCGCGTGCTAACAATTCTGCCAGCTCAATAATAATATGTTTCGACCACAGGCAGAAATTTAACCATAAGGATTTGTCTAGTAAATCTATTTCACTACTAGATTGTTATTTCTTTTGTCTTATCCATTGAAGGATATTAAAAAAAAAAATCTGATCCTTGCGGCATTAGAACACAGAAAATGCGTAAAGATAACTAAATACCGGAAGTTAATTCATCGACGCCTCAAAATTACTCCAGTTCACTTTTTAATGTTCCTCGTAGTGAATATGTTAACACTAACTAACCTATTATTGATCAATAGTTTTATCGAACAGACAATATTTCCGAAACAGCCTTTGCATTATAACCAAACATCGACTGTTGTCGGTAAGCTGCTTTTGATTACTCGATGAAATAATTTTCCACCATTAAACTTTCGGCAATTATTGATGCACTTAGCCGGATCACAGGAAAAGCACAAACGTTTTATAAAGATCAAATTTGCCCATATTTCGGCTTATCACTCTATCACTCCAACTGCATGATTGCTTTTATATATATATTTATGTGTGTGTGTGCATGTATGTAGTTATATATATATATATATATATTATATATATATATATATTTAAATTCTGCACTTATATCTTAAATTCTTACCTCTCTGTCTCTTTATTTCCCATAAATCTCTATTTAAATTCCGCCTCTTCCCTGAACCCTTCTCTCTCACTTTCCCTCCCTCATTCTTTTCTATCATTGTTTCGAAAATGTTTATCTTTATTTGTTTTTTCATAATTATCGTCATTTTACATTCTATTTCTCTTTGATTTTCTTCGCTCTTTTACTGTCTCACAATACATTTGCTGTTTCTATCTCACATTCTTTGATTTCCTCCTTTGTATAAATGATTCCTTTGTCGACATTTTTCGTTTGGCAGAATCGTTAGCATGCTGGACTAAATGCTTAACGTATTTCGCCCGTCGCTCCGATATGAGTTCAAATTCCGCTGGGGGTCGACTTTGCACTTCGTCTTTTCAGAGGTCGATAAATTAAGTACCAGTGAAACACTGGTGTCGATGTAATCGACTCATCCCCTCCCTCAAAATGGTTCCCTTGTGGCAAAATTTGAAACCATTATTTAAGTTTGTTTTATAAGTCATCGGTCTAGCACAACCCTTAGCATGCCAGACAATACAATTAGCGGCATATCGTCCATTTTTATGTTCTGAGTTCAACATCCAGCGAGGTCAGCTTAACCTATCTTCTTTTCGATGTTAATAAAATAATTATTAATTTAGCAC
The DNA here is from genome assembly GCF_006345805.1 of Octopus sinensis. Classification (NCBI taxonomy): domain Eukaryota; kingdom Metazoa; phylum Mollusca; class Cephalopoda; order Octopoda; family Octopodidae; genus Octopus; species Octopus sinensis. Next base: position 60,836,006 of record NC_043005.1, on the reverse strand, counting down.
TGCGGTCGATGCATTCGATTATATCCTTCCCACTTCATTTCAGGCTTTGTATCTATAGTGGAAAACGCCTCTCTTTTTTTTTTCATATACATTGTTCCCTTGCTTTATTTCTTTCGCTCTACAGCATATAGCCTCCAATTTATCTAATCATTTAAATCTCCGTCGTAGTTATTTACTATTTAGGTCATTCCTTTCTTTTTCTCCCGCTAATTTCTGCATCTCCTTATATTTACGTATCTCACTATCATTTTGCATTCACTTCTCCCAATTCATTAATTTCTTTCATCTTTTCATTCATATTAATACTCTTTTTTTTTTGCTTTATTTCTTTTTTCATTTCATTTATCATCTCGCAGCATTCTTCCCTGACGGGTTTTTTGTTATACATTTCTATTCTTCTTCTTCTTCTTCTTCTTCTTCTTCTTCTTCTTCTTCTTCTTCTTCTTCTTCTTCTTCTTCTTCTTCTTCTTCTTCTTCTTCTTCTTCTTCTTCTTCTTCTATTTTAAAAAGGATTGGCGTAACTCTTCACAAAGGTAAACAGTCAAGACGAAGAGCAAGATTCGATCGTAAGATATTTTATTAGGTGAACGATATTTCAACAGTACGTCTGTCTTTGTGAAGTTCAAAATAAGAAGCGATAACAATTCAAAATTACAGGAATTTAAACGTAATGTATGAACGAGAGCAACCAGCGTCCACACGTTGATGGAATGACATCATCTGTTTTTAATTTACAATTTTATAACAGTCGGAAAGAAAAGAACAGAAAAAGAAGACGACAGAAAAAAAGGAAAGAAAAAGAGAGAAAGAAGAATATTTAATCAAACACCATTGTATAAATTTGAATATATTCTCCTGTCATCTTATTCATTCCTCTAGGGCGTGATGTTAATAAGTCGCAAACATACTTCTCTTCATACATTCTGAGAAGTGAAAGCGAAGCAGATTCAGAATATTTTCTGAGAATATGCACTTTCAAGTCTTCTTCAAAATTACAGCCGCTTGAAACGAAATGTTATTATTATTATTATTATTATTATTATTATTATTATTATTATTATTATTATTATTCAGTAGTTTTATTTTTATAGCGTCCTTTCACTTCACTACCGAGCGCAGCTCTGTGTGCCTTGGGTATGTGCTGTGATTTGTTGTGATGCTCTGATCGTTATTGTATGGAAAGTGTTCTGCGTAGGATGTGTGCAGTGCCTAGTAGTGCAATTTTCTGTATGTTATATGTGTTTGTAAGTCCTGGTGTTTTTGTTATGTATTTGTCTGAATATTTTTTTATCATGCCTAATGCACCTACTATGATAGGAATTGTTTCTGTTTTCAGGTTCCACATTCTAGTTATCTCTATTTCCAGGTCTTTATTATTATTATATTATTATTATTATTATTATTATTTATTATTATTATTATTATTATTATTATTATTATTATCATTATTATTATTATTATTATTATTATATTATTATTATATTATATTATTATTATTATATTATTATTATTATTATTATATTATGTTTGTTTTAAAATTAGAGATTACACAGACAGTATTTTACGTAGGATATGGGTAGTTCCCATCAACACTATCCTTTGAATTTCTGCCATTTTGGGGTTTCCTAGTATCTGAGCAACGTAGCAACAAGCCCCTTTTGCTATCATTTCAAGGGCACCTATGATAACAGATATTGTTTTAGTCTTCAGGTTCCACATTTTGCTAATTTCTATTTGAAGATCTTTATGCTTACTCAGTTTTTGGTAGGTCTTGACAGATACGTTTATATCGATAGGGGCAGTCATATCCATTAGGAGGCATGATTTTTGTCTAAGGTCTTTCCATATAATGTCTGGCCTATTTGCATATATCTTTCTGTCAGTTTGTATGGTGAAGTTCCAGAGGAGTGAGATGTGGTCATTTTCAATCACTGGAGGTGGTTTATGTTCCCAGCAGTTTTTATCATGGGGCAGATCCAGGTTTTTGCAAATTACCCCGTGAATATGTTGTGCAGCTCGACCATGCCTATTGAGATACTCTGTAGGCACAAGAAGACTGCACAAAGAGACATGATCAATGATTTCATTTTGTTGTTGATATACACAACATGTTGGGAAGATACGTTGGACTGGTAGATTCTTGTAGGTAAGCATTGATCTTGGGCTGCTATGATACAACCTTCTGTTTCTGATTTTAAGCCAGAAGCCATTACCTATTAAAGGGTAAGGGCTTTGTCAACATCGGCATTATTAGCTCTCTTTGGGTATTTTCTATTGAGAGGTTTTTCTTGCCATTTATTTGTAACAATATCTGAGGCAGCAGTTTTAGCACAGGTTTTCATACGCTTAGCTGTTTCTCTGCTTATTTCTAGTACGTCAAATTCTGGAATTTGTATTTGGAATTCACTTATATATTCCCTTGTCTGTTTTGTTACCGAGTATGATGCTTTCTTCTTTTCATGTGCTGAAACTTATTTGACTGCGTATGATTGGAAGTGTCAGCTGTCCACAGCCATCAGGTGATTCTGCACGTAATTGTAACATACATGCAGAATAAAAGTAAATAATAATAATAATAATAATAATAATAATAATAATAATAATAATAATAATAATAATAATAATAATAATAATAATAATAATAATAATAATAATAATGATACTAATATTAATAATATTAATAATAATAATAATGATAATAACAAGAATTAAAAATATTATTATCACTATCATTATCATTCTATTTACTTTCAATCTGCATGTTTGTTATAATCACTCTCCAAGTTACACCCAGCATCCTAGGGCGAGTGAAGGATACGGAATGTTACTGTGTGACTGAAATCTTGGGGAGGGGAAGTGGCAGGGGCAGTAGCGAAATATCTTCATGTAATACAACACTGACATTTAAATTGATAGGGTATTTCTAAGAATGTGGTCTGTACTTGTTAGCACAATCTTTTGGATTACTCTGGGACAAGGTTCTCATGGAATGTTATCTAGATGTTCCTAACATCTACTCTTTTTTTATCATACGTAGGGTACCTATAATAACAGGAACAGTTTTTGCTTTAAGATGCCACATCTTTTGTATTTCAATTTACAGGTCCTTCTATTTATTTTCTCAAATACCTTTACATATATGTTTTTTCAGTGGGAATACCTACATCTTCTCTGTCCTTAATGACTTTGTCTGGTCGATTAGCCTGGATCGTTCTGCTCGCGTTGATTGAAAAATCCCAGAGATAGAGACAGTTTTACCTTCAACAACTAACTTAGGATGATGTTCATACCAGTAAGTAGGAGTGCTGAATTTGTAGTGTTTACGTATTTTCCAATGTAAATACTGTCCTATCTTGTCGTGGTGATTGTTGTATTTCTTTAGTGTTGGCACAGGATTTCTCCAGAAGAGATGGTCTATTGTCTCGTCAAATGTGTCGCAAAATCTGCATTTAGGCTGAGAACTGTTTTGAAGAACGTTAGCCTCTGATAGTTTTTAGCATTTATTTAGCCCAGAGCTGTTATTATTATTACTATTATTATCATTCTTCTTCTTCTTCTTCTTCTTCTTCTTCTTCTTCTTCTTCTTCTTCTTCTTCTTCTTCTTCTTCTTCTTCTTCTTCTTCTTCTTCTTCTTCTTCTTCTTCTTCTTCTTCTTCTTCTTATTATTATTATTATTAGTTGTTGTAGTAGTAGTATTAGTAGTAGAGCAGTAGCAGTATTAGTATTAGTATTTTGGTTTGGCTCAGGTTCGATCTTATTCCTGGTAGGATTTATGTGGGTAGCGGGTTAATACTTGTAGCCTTAGGTGTCCACAAGCTTTTAGCAGTCTTAA
>NC_043005.1:60802174-60829674 GCF_006345805.1 Octopus sinensis | reverse complement strand
ATACTTTCGTTATTATTATTATTATTGCTACGAATGAAGTTGTTTATTTGTAATTCTACAATCATTTAATTGAATAGCTAGAAGGAAAAAGAAAAAGGTATTTTTCATCTTAAGGCTCTTATATCCAAGAAACCTATGGAAGCATAACGGTATAGTAATTTCACTGCATTCCAAATTCTGATTATTTTACTAATATCGTGATCAGCATGCGTATTTATGGGATACAGAAGCTTATACAGAGCAAATAAACTTATTTTGGCAGTGAATAATTCATCTTTGAATGAATATTGCTCCCCAGCTAATAACTGAGGATAAAAGAACTGTTTGAAACGTCTAACAAAACTACTCTCTTGAGATCTCTCTTAAATGTCATTCGCATTAAAAACAATAGATAAGTTAGTGTTAATATACCTAATGCTGGTAGTATTATTTAGCTGACGAAAAGTAACTTAAGCAGGCGGTATTGAAAAAACACCAACATACAAGACATTAGTCTTAGATTAATGTCTCTGGAGAGAAATCTTGGTATAGACTCATCAACCAAGTTAGACTCATGATAGTGATAGCAGATTCAACAAGACAATGTACGGTTGGCTGCCACTTCAACGACCCTCTGTCCGTGACGTTTACATAAATATACGTGTTTACACACACATGTATATATGCATATAGATGCCTTACATACGCTCACACACATATATACATACAAAAATATATGCATGCATACAAACACTTCAATATATATATACTTGCATACTTTGAAAATGTGAATGACTACATGTACAGAAGTTTAAGTGAGACCTTCAATATATGAGGGTTCTGTATGTAATTGTGAATAAAGAGGGAGAAGCTGGACAACTGTGAATGCTCGCGAAAAAGAAGAGGGTGAATAAGAGAGTTGGATTAAATAAAATATGAAGACGTTAGAGTATACGAAGTGAGAGAAAAATACAGAGATATGCAATCATAAAGAAAATTCCATACGAAAGTGAAACCATGCGGAAGCGCAAAGAGAAAAAATGAAAATAAGGAGGAGACACTGAAAATCGACAGAATAATGTGAAATGGATCAAAATGGAAAAGAAAAATGTGTTCTTTGATGAGCAGAATAGATTAGTAAGAGATGTGGTTAGAGATATATTTTGTAAGAAGGAAAGAAACATCAAGAGAAGTTCAGAAACAAAGTATCAATGAAAAAGTTGAACTAAATCGTTTCATGTTTTTTTTTCAAAAAGATCTTTAGTTAATATTATCGCATCGAAGTTATAGTTAATATTTAGTTAATAATATGACACTCCGACTATTTTATTTACTTCAGGATAAGGAAAATGACAATTATAAAGGAATCATAAAAGAAGACATTTGATGAACTTAACACGAACTAAAATTTAAGTTCTACAAGTGCAATCGGTGGAAGTAAATTAAATTTCATGGTGCTTCCTATCGTGGAACACTGCTTTATTTAATTTCTAGTTTACATTTTGTGTATTTTAAATCTAATCGAAATGATACTAAAATAGAATAAAGTATTTTGAGTGACATATGCCCAATTCATTTTTCTATAAAAATAAATTGTAAATACATCGAAATATTTTACCACGAGACTTAAAATCCGTACAAGAGAAACGCAATGAAATGATGAATCATCTTATAGACAATTGCTATTTAAAAAAAAAGAAATCTAACACAGAATTGATTGTGTTGATAGATAATATAAAAAAGCTAATAAATAAGCGATGTTGGGCATTAATGTTCCATAAATAATTTTATAATCTGTCAGGTTGTTAGTGACTTCTGAGGTACAACAAGCAGCCAATATATAAATAAATAATTTAGAGATAACATCGAAACTAAATATTGATTTCTTATATTTGTGACGGACCATAAGTTTGTTGCCGTGTTGGATATCGGTTCAATAAAATAGAAGTACGTACGTGTTGAGTTTAATATATCGATCCAGGCAAGGCGAAGACCATAGACGACACCGTAAAAATTTGAATGAAGTATAAAAAGCGACATCTAAATTCTAATAAACTGCTTCTTAATCTATTCTCTTTGTGTGTGTGTGTGTGTGCGTGTGTGTGTATATGCGCACGCACGTATGTATATCTGTGTGTGTTCTTGCTTGTGTGTATGCGCGTGCATGTTGTCGTGGTGACCTGAATATAAACAAAAAATTCAGGCGCGCTTCATATGGAACGGTAAAAAATAAACTCTATTATAATATATAAAAATAAACCAAACTTTAGAAAATAGTCGAGAAAACTATTGCTCATATTGTTCAATTAATTATACGAAATTAAAAATGATATATATTTCATGACAACGCAACCATTAGAATGGATCTTCTATGGCTTAGCATTATATTTCTAACAATTGGTGGAATGAAGGCAACCTTTCGTGATGTACTAGTTCGCCACGGTGTACTATTTCAGAACCAGTCCGCATATATTACTACAGGGTAGGCGCAGGAGTGGCTGTGTGATAAGTAGCTTGTAAGTAGCTTGTTTACCAACCACATGGTTCTGGGTTTTGGGTTCAGTCCCACTGCGTGGCACCTTGGGCAAGTTTCTTCTACTATAGCCTCGGGCCGACCAAAGCCTTGTGAGTGGATTTGGTAGACGGAAACTGAAAGAAGCCCGTCGTATATATGTATATATATATATGCGTGTGTGTGTTTGTGTGTCTGTGTTTGTTCCCCTGGCGTTGCTTGACAATTGATGCTGGTGTGTTTATGTCCCCGTTACTTAGCGGTTCGGCAAAAGAGCCCGATAGAATAAGTACTGGGCTTACAAAAGAATAAGTCCCGGGCTCGAGTTGCTCGATTAAAGGCGGTGCTCCAGCATGGCCGCAGTCAAATGACTGAAACAAGGAAACAAGTAAAAGAGTAAAAGAGTAAAGAGAGAGAGAGAGAGTAGGGTAGGGAGCTGGAAGAATCGTTAGTACGCCTGGAAAGATGCCCAGCATAGGTTCTAAGTTCAAATTCCACCGATGCCGACTGTGCGTTCTTTCTTTCAGAGTCGATGAAAATACGTACCAGTTGAGCACCAGGGTCGATGTAATCGATTTATCCCACTTCCAAGAAACCGCTGGCCTCGTGCCAAAATTTGAAACATTTATTATTTCCGATGATGTTAATTTTCAATAGTAGAATACCTGATTGAAACGCTTATTGCAGTTTGTTTCATCCCCACAAATTATCTGTGGACACCTGTTCTGTAACTGCAAGAGCTATGATTCTTCCATTCCCTACAAAATATATACAACTATTATAATTGTGTGGACTTAATCAATAACTGATCCAGGTCCTCGGCGAGGCAAATAGATTTCGCGACTAGCGACAAGAATAATAAATACTATAATTTTTGAACTTTTAAGAGAAGTCGGTGAGGGAGAAGAAAGAATTGAATGACACACAGATAAGTATACAAAATGTAAATAAAAAGGAAAATTTAGAGAAAGAATTTAGAGAAAAGAACGCTGGTTTGAAAAATGCTAGTTAAACAAGGAGAAACAGACCCATTTATAATGTCTGTAGAAATAGAGCCAGTTTCTTAAAGCAGAAACTGAAAGAAGCTAGTCAAGGAAAATAAGTGTCAAATACATCGTTAGATAGCTGAGCATGTCGATATGTAAGTTTGTGAATACCGCTTAGAGTTTGAATGTAAAAAATTAAGTCTGGTCTTCTATGATAGGAAAGAAGATCATTTATGCAGTTACTTGGACATAGTTTCATTACAGAAAAATATTGGTACGAATATCATTTTCAAAAATTCACACAAAATCTCCTAGTCTCATTCATTGTTACAGTGAACTGGGAATTATTTTAATTAGACTTTAATTTTATTTTTCGTTTCATGAAGCAAAGGCAGTCCTTGTGGATTTGGGACTCGATGCAGAATACATAAATTTGAACAAGAATACTCTGTAGTAAGATATGCAATTTCATTGAAAAAATAATGACTTCTCTTTTTATAAATATGGACATGAGTGTAGTTATAATGATTATCTTAACAGTAAGCGACAATAAACTGATTTAAACATAACGCTTCTGATAAGAAAATGAAGATAGGAAATGTGATGAATTCAGAGTAAAATGTTTGGCATCAATAGGTTAAGAATCAATATGATTTCATACTCGAGGGGTTTGTGCAAGAGAAAGCTAACATAAATCTTCTTCTCGACAAGAGAAAGGACGCTTTGCATATTCCATCAATCGTCGAATTTAAGAGTACCGTTACCGTATTTTGTAATGAAGTAATTATCATCCGAAATAAGTCATATAATAGTGTCTACCTCATCTCTCAGAGCGAAGCAAAGTTTCGAGCTGAAATTGGACGACACTCAGCCTCACAACATAGATTTCTACACATAAATACAGTACACGGGGAAGTGCAATACAACTGCGTAATTGAGAAGCAGTGGTAGATCTATTGGAAAATGGCTGTTTGTTCTGCAATATGGGGAGGTTTTATATGCCGAGGTGATAAAAAAAATGTCTTGAAGAGAAATGAACACGGATAAAAATCTCATTATGCTGCTTGCTGTAGGTGTAGAAATCTAATGAATATCAGATTGCCGGTACATGGAAGAAAGCTTAGCCAATATGCTTGCTGCAACAATAATTCCATGACAACTTGCTGTTTCTCTGCAGAGAACGTTAGAGAATAACGAACAACAACAGAACCAGCATCAATGAAAGCAAACGTTTGCGGCGGGTGCAAAGCGTTTCAGATTCGATTGCAGAAAAAGGGTGATATCTAAGACCATCCTCTCTTCCCTTACTAGCAGCAGCATGACACTGAATTGTAAGGATGGAGAATCGGGCAAAGTCTGGAATGGATAGGTAAACCTCTGGAAAAATAATGAAATGGAAAAAAAGCAGGGAAAGGGTCCATGAGCGAGACTAGAATGTATATTAATTACACAGAGAAGATTCTACATGAGGTGAAAATATAGTCATAGAATGAGATTAAGCAATAAACTTTTTGAACAGAGTTAGGCCTCTGTGAATGGTACATTCTTTACAAAAGGCAGGCAAGAGATATGTCGCTACTTAAAATAAGGCCAATGCTTTATCAAAATATCAAACAGAAAAAATCAGAAGATACTGTGTACTTTTAAGCATAGCGTCAAAAGTGGTCACGAACAGCTTGGAGTATATCGGGATTCTATAAAACGATGATCAGCTGGGTAGAATCATTGAAAAATTAAGCATCACCGTATTAGTCACTTCTCACGGCTGTGTATTTTCATTGTTTCATTTTTGTCAAAATATTTGTTCTGCCCCTAACTGAATTTTTTAATATGTTCATTGTATGAATTTGTGACCTCTTCTTTGGTTTTCTATAACGTTGTCGTATACATCTCAACATTTGTATAATCTCTGTTTTAAAGTTTAATTCATCCGTAATATGAGCCTTTTTGGCAAATACAGAAATAATTATTAAGAATATTATTTAGTAGAAAATAGAAAAGTGACGCAAATATGCTGTTTTTTCAAGAAGATTTTATTCTCTTCAAATCCCGATGAAACAAAGGTTTGCCTCTGACTATTTTGTGGTCGATAAGTAATGTACCGGATAAATACTGGAAACTCTCTAATCGCCAAACATCTCTCGAATTTCTGACCTTGTATCTGTGTTAGAAAGTCGGCGGATTGGTATCATTGTTAAAGTGTCAGACAAAAAGCATTGCGGCATTTCTTCCGGATCTTCATGTTGTGGGTTTCAATTCCCCTGAGAACAGCTTTGCCTTTCATCCCGTCGGGGTCAATATGATAAGTTATCAGTCCAATATTGCGGTTGATGCAATCGATTACCCACTCCTGTTTGGCCTTGTTCCAAATAATTGATTCAACTATTAGAATTATTGCTGTTGCTACAAAATCTCGATAAAAACACGAAGCAAAGTTGTGAAAAGTTTTACATAAAACATTAGAATGTGTGCTACATCATCACACACAAAACTCCAAAGTTGTTCTCATGTGCTTTCGATACGCTTATTTTCATAATGCAACAAAAAAAATGGTGTAGAGTTAGAGGACAATACGACATAGTACAATGCAGCTTGCTAACTCCCTTTTGCACTTGACTTAAGAAAATTGTACAATAATGGTGAAGCCATTTGATTAACAATATTGGTCGTGTGTTTGACTGTCGTAGCTCGTGTATCTAATCTAGTTACTTCTGAATTATAATTGTATTTTTTTCTGTTGACCCAATGATAGCAAAAATATGTACTTTTGTGGAGTCAATAGATCACAGCCATGTTTTACATTGTGCTACTTTGTGAAAATCATTGTAATTAAGTTTGTTTTATGTTTCTGTAGCGTGTATGTGATGCCAGCTGATATACTACAAATTCTGATTTCATTTCAATAATTGCAAGTATATTAACCGATATATTTGTAAATATATTTATCGATAACTCGTAAACAATATCTCCACATTTTCCATTATCTTTTTAAATTCCCTTTCATTCTTCTAAGAAATAGTACACGAATTATTTTATAAATAACATTAAAAGTACTTTCCACACTTCGTCGAGATTTCGTGATCGAATTGAAATGGCTGACCTAATTAGGTAACTCCTTTTCAAGTAAATGTAGACAGCTAATACTTTCCATTACTCTGTCTCTACACTTTCATATATTCCATTAAGTAGAAAACTTTTTTCATCTCGTCATGTTCAATTAAGAAGTGTGACTGAAATCTTTTCGAAGCTTTCTTCAAATTTGTTGCTTTATTTTGTCCATGACAATCTCTATAACTCATTTCTAATGAAAATCATTGACAGGTCAACGAAAAATGATTAACGACTACAAAGGAACCCATCTCCGCATCATAATTTGTATAAGTGTTCCCTTCCTATTCTTTAAAAGAAATATAGGATTACAAAGAACCTTCACATTGCATTTTGCTTGTATAGGTCCGGTTCTTATGGTATAATTGTTACTTATGCTAGGTAAGCGAAAAGAAATATCATACATTTTGTATGTGAAACCAATGTATTTTTGGTACATTTCTGAGACGTTTCTATATTTATAACAGAACAATGTATACCGAGCAAATTGTCATACTTCAAAGAAGTCAATGGCAAACGTGCACTGGAGTTCAGTTAATGATCAAGCGATTTGGGCGTCCATTAAATTATTCAAACGAGCAATAAACGTGATTACTTTGCGTCTTCAACCGGTTGAAAATGATTACATTTCCAACAAAAATTTATAAATGGGTCTAATTTTTGGACGATATTGAATTTTCAGTAACATTGAATTTGTGGTAACGACATTTAACTCTCTATGATGTAGTACAACGCGTATACAAACTCATGTTGCTGCTCAATATATCAAACTCGCTGCGTTTTCACGAGACACAAAATTGTGAACTAAAATCGTCAACAGGGGCTTAAAATGAATTGGAGTTCCAGCACGGCAATAGCATTTCTCTCCACGCCCTTCATTAATTGACAAAGCTGTTAATGGGTCGGATAGCATTCTGCGTTCTTCTTGTTTTTACTCTCATCACCGAGTTCAAATGCCACTGAATTAAAATTCACTTTATTTCGGTAGAAATAAAGTAACAACCCTGAGCGACTTATTAGTGGAAATGTTCGAACGTCATAAGGCGGCGAGCTGGCAGAAACGTTAGCACGCCGGGTGAAATGCGTAATCGTATTTCGTCTGCCGCTACGTTCTGAGTTCAAATTCCGCTGAGGTAGACTTTGCCTTTCATCCTTTCGGGGTCGATAAATTAAGTACCAGTTATCGATAAATTAAGTACCAGTAATCCGTTAGTGGTAGTAAAGAAATAGGAAATGTTAGAACGTCAGATCAGATATTTAGCAGTCATTGCTTTCTAAACTCAAATCCCCCCGCGGCTTAATTGGATGCTAGTTTCAATCCTTTACCGGGTTTAACTCCCCACCAGGCACCCTTGTAGAATTTATCGGGGTTTGTACTGTAGCGAGCACTCAGGCCAGGTCACTGGCTGGAGGATGCATTCCACCTCCCTCGATTGCCTTGTAAAATGTTACGTGCGCGACCTTCCCTAATGATGAAAATAGATACTTTCCCTTCTTACATAAAAACGCATTTTGTAATTATGATGTGTGTAGATTTGAGTGGTAAATCTTTCTAGAGGCTAGAAATTAGAAATAATAAATAGTTTCTCAAAAACCTAATGCAGCAGCATTACATCCACAGCCATAAATACGGATTTGAGAGAAGAATATTTGAATAGAAAGAAAATATGCAAGTAGGACGTAACTGAAAAAGAAAAATGGGTATGGAATCGGAAATGGAGAAAAGAGGCGTTGCCTGGAGCTTATGCAATGACGATGTTCACAGAATTACCAGTCCTAATAATTGCTGCTATCAAAAAAAAAAAAAAAACATATAAAAAGAAACAGCTTGGTAAAAAATTACATAACCTGGCAACTGAGAGTGTTTCTCCTAAGAGTGACGTAAAAAATTTAAAAGAACGAATGTTTTGGAATTCACTCGGCTAGATTTATTGCAATTCAGCTCAAAATGAAATGAATATAACGAATTTTAACGATGTAAAATAAAAGTTGTTGATACTATACGCAATATAAATATATGCTGTTTAAAAAAGCAAACTATGAACATGTTCTGTATGAACCTATAGCAGCATTACTATGTATCCTACACTAATTTTTTTAAAAAATGTTTATTTCAGGGTCATTCAGAAATGAATTTTTAAAAAATCGGATATCGGTCTTAGATTTCAGTTCTCCATAACTGTATCTATTAAAATATTTTTCGGCGTTCTATATATTTATTGTATATATATATATACATATATATACATACATATATATATATATATATATGCATATACATATACATAGAGGGGGAATTCACAGAAAAACAAAAGATGAAGATAGGTGGTGTAGACAACAAATAGATGTATTAGTATAACGCTCGGGAAGTGAAAAAGTTTTTAACGTTTCGAGCCTACGGTCTTCCTCATAAAGAAACAAGGCGAGAAAATACAGAATGTGTAGTGGCTAGCGATCTATCATGGATATATATATATATATATATATATATATATATATATATATATATATATGATATATGTGCCACAACATTTAAAAAGAATTTTATTTCTGTGAAATTATTTCTATTAGAAACTTTTCAGATATATTATCGGGCCTACAACGGCATACATCATTCCAGCCTACTAAGTGCAGGCCCTCTACGGGATCTCTTTATAAAATGAGGAGCTCCTATGTGCTCCATTACCTAGTTAAGAAGCTGTCAGACTGATAGTTGAATTGATAATATTTGAAAGCGAGTAAATGACATTTTGCAGTATCTATGATTAACATTTATTTTTCCCTCCGGCACTCACAAATCTGTATAGCTAAATGTTGAATGGAAAAGAATATTTTGTCAATATTCAATGATAACGTTGGGGAGTGTATTTTCTTTGTTTAAACTAATAGTGAAACTATTTCAATATTGCGGTACCTGAAAATTGTTGCCTAGGAACCTTGTCGCAATAACGATGTTTTTATTCATTTGGAAAAGTCAACCAATTTATATGATAGATATATCGCCGATACAATGTGAGATACTACGTTTTGAAATTACTTTATCGTGTCACAATGAAAAAATAGAAAGTTTGAACACAGAAAATGTAATTTATATACTGTTTTATATTAATTTTGTTACTATAACGTTTATCCAATACCACCAGCTTTCGACTAGTCTTATTTCTAATAATGAATTTCTGAAATATAGACGTAAATTGATAAAGCTCATTACATGCACTGAAGTATATTACTGGTAATTAAGTACTTTATCAATCTCTGAATAATAAAATATAAACATGATCAATGATAACATATTTGAAACTCTTGGCACATGGCATTTCAGAGTGGGAGTTAGCGATTACCAGCAAAATTAACGCTGTTGGTAGTCGAAATCCGAAGGCAAAGTGTGGGATGAAATAAGCGAAGGAACGTTTGCCATCGCTGTAGCGATTACGCCAATTCACTGCCTTAAGCATTACGTAAAATTTATTTTAACTAAAGCACGAAACCGCCAGATTTGACTGTAAGAGTTTAGACGTTACCAAAGATCAAGTATTTAATTAATGGTCTGTTTTATGGAACCGCAGTGATGAAAAACAAATTTGACCTCGTCTGGATTTGAACTCAGGGAATAACGAAGAAGTGATACAAAGCAATTTCCTCGTATTGAACGATTGTAGCAGCTTGCCACCTTAAATCTTAGTTATGATAATGTAATTTAATTCGTCGTGGAGATTATATACTTAAATGATATGTGGAAAAGGTTTAAGACGGAGCTTTATATTCTTATTCATATGTTTGTTTCACAAAAAGAAAAAAGGAAAATGTATATCAAAACCATCATATACTTTGCTGCTCTATCTGTATTGTAAACGGATAACATTATACATCTTAGAAGTAAACATAGTCAAGACTCGACCTTCACTTTTAATATGAATTTAGGAATAATTCCATTTTAGCTGCATCTATGAATAGAAGTTAATGAACAAACGCGATGTCACGTTATATTTATTAAAACGTATCTTCAGTTAAAATTTAACTACAAAGGCATAACATATCAGTTAATGTATAGAATCAATAAGTCATTCCATGTAAGTGGCGGCACGATGGCAGAACAGAATAGAGGAACGTACTATCTTTATTACGTTATCTATTGGCGCTTTTGACGATTACTATTTCATAAGGAAGTATTACCAAAGTTATCATCGTCACACATTGTCACCTTGGGGGGTGAAGGGATGAATAAAATGAATTTCGGTAATGTAATAAAAGGTAATTACCCTATATGTACATGGATAAATATATATATATATATATATATATATATATATACATACATACATACATACATACATACATACATACACATAAATACGCGCGCGCGCGCACACACACACACATATACAGAGGCCTGTTATTTCTTGTTTGTAATCGTAATTCTGCGCCATGATCTCCGTTTTTAGTTTGTTTGTTTTTTGTCTTTGTTGCTGTACACATTTGCTAGCTTTCTTACAACCAGATCGAATCAACCATCCAGTGTAACTGTCCGAAATAGTCGTGACTTGTGATACTTAACTGTAGAAAGAAAGCCAAGAATGACCTGTCTTTTTTGCCTGTCCTTCTAATTGTTGTTTCTCTTGTCCGCCTTTGTGTCGTTTATCTGTCCGAACGTTTCAAAGCCCTCTATTGCGCTTTTGTTCAATTTGTATATATATATATATACCGGCGTACGTACACTCTTGCGTTCACCTAATATTAGGTATGTATCTAAATTTTGTACGACTCTTACTCTCTCTTTTATCCCCCGCTTCAGTTTTCTTCTTTTCTCTCACTCCCCCTCTCTCACATTTCTTCGCCCTCTTTATTTAACTCCCACTATTTCCCGCTCCTTTATCTCCTGTGCACCTTTCCCTTTGTCTCTGATATCTTTATCCTTCAATCCCATTGTCCCCTACCCAATTCTCTTCTTTCCACGTGACCGGTGTTCGGCCAGGCATGACCTTTCTTTCTTGGCCTGACTGCCGATCTATGCAAATATCCGTCAAATGTAAATAATGTAAATAACGTACATAATTCCTCATCTCTTAAATATAGAACTGTTTGTTTATAAGAAAAGCTTCCATCATTCTGAGATTGCCCCTGTCACCCTGTCGAAATAGGGCAGTTTAAGGAAGCACTTTTACCGTTATGGGCTTTCTTTTTTGTTTATCCAATTTCGTGGATGCAGTCGTTAGCTGTAGATACCAACATCTTCAACTATCCGCTGATGTTGGTAAACTGAATCTTCGAAGATTCTATCAGCCTTTTCTTTGTGAAAATTCTTAAGCATGTATTAAGCAAAACGTATTGCATGATTCGTCAGTCACATGTTAAATTATTTCTATATATAACTTTACATAACAACAATAGTTATGTTGGTAATATAGTGTCTGATGACTTGAGGTAATGGCTACATACAATTAGTGCATAGATCGTGTTTGGGCCTAAGCTCAAATTTTAAATGCAAGTTTAAATGCAGTGATGTCTCAGTGAAAAAATGTCTATAGTTAATATGTCGATCATCCAAGTGCATGTTTAATAGTATAAAAGGACAGCAAAACAACAGGTATTAAGACAGATTATGACATATTCATTTATGCAACATATAGGGAGAAAGTTTCACTAAAGGCGTAAGAGTAGCTGTGTGGTAAGTAGCTTGCTTGCGAACCACATAGTTCCAGGTTCAGTCCCACTGCGTGGCACCTTGGGTAGGTGTCTTCTACTATAGCCTCGGGCCGACCAAAGCCTTATGAGTGGATTTGGTAGACGGAAACTGAAAGAAACCCGTCGTATATATGTATATATATATATATGTATGTATGTATGTATATATTTGTATGTCTGTGTTTGTCCCCCCACCATCGCTTGACAACTGATGCTGGTGTATTTACGTCCCCGTAACTTAGCGGTTCGGCGAAAGAGTCCGATAGAATAAGTACTAGGCTTACAAAGAATAAGTCCTGCGGTCAATTTGCTCGGCTAAAAGGCGGTGCTCCAGCATGGCCGCAGTCAAATGACTAAAACAAGTAAAGAGTAGAGTAAAGGATGATCCTAATGACTGCGATATATGCTGGTCATACAGATCTATATTTAAGAGATGAGGAATTATGTACATTACTGATGCCTTGTGATGTATACTTCTTTGTGTAATCGTTTTGCCCAGAATACTATCTAGATACATACCACACACACACATGTATGTATATACGTACTTTTGTGTGTGTGCATGTCTATGTGATTTAATTTGAAGCCAGCTAAATGAAAAAGAAATGATAAATATTCCAAAAAACAAAAATATTTTTCCTCGCTGGAGCCAATCTTTTGAGTTCTTCCTTTCCCACAACATTTGAATTATTCCATACCTTTTCAACTAAACACAGAATTTGATAAGCTCCTTACAAGCATTCACGGATTGGAAAACACATATCAATTCGGTAAATGGTTTCGATCCTCCGTTTTGCTTCAGTTTTATTATTTAGTAGCTTATAAACAGGGACGATTTTAATGTATAGTATAGAGCGTTATCAATGATTTATGATAATAAAAAAGTCTGAAGAGATATTATATACAGATTTTCGGGGCAGTTTTATTACCATTATTGAGCATTAAATTCGTTTAACATGTTTCACAGTGTAATGGGACCAATTTCGCGGTTACACTAAAATATACTAATTATATGGTGCATGAATGAACATAAGCATGCCTCGTATTTATATAAGATTATGTTTCGATATTTTATGGCTCATCTCTGAAAGGAAAGAAAAGCAAGTGAAGATAATCAATGACTACAATGATTTATTACTAAAATACTTTCACTAAAGCACAATTCAGCAAAACCTAAAATCTGCAGCAATGTATCATATCGCCTTTCAATATGGTGGACTATTAAAAATATATACACTGATAATATACTACATATTTACTGAAAGAAGTAAAGTATAATATCGATTTCTTTTGACGCGATGGAAAATAAAGTAACGTTTGAAAAGAATGCAGTGAATATATGTCATCTGAATATCCGCCATGCCCTTATTTATTACTGGTATTTATTTCATTAACTATTCATTTTGATATGTGACTTTTCTGGAGGAAGATACTGTAGTGACTTGTTGCGTTCTGGCTTTTTATTTGCAGTGTAATTTGCTAATCTCCTGCTTTTTTGGGCTTACTCTTGTGGTGCATCACTTGACTTTTTACCTTGTAGTATCATCAAAGAATACTGTTTAATGCCTTGCACCACACAGATGGCATATTAGTCTTCTGCCTCCAACTGCAAAAGCGGCTCCACTCCATTGGATAATATCTGGGATCCTTTCTAATTAATCTGCTTCTATCTGCAGGAAGATATCTACTGTGGTCCCATACGTAAACACCACCGTTGCGTTTCACATCGATGGGGCAACGCCGTCCCCAAAGCACGTGACGTCGAATCTAGGAGGAACTTTATCTCCGCCTGATACAATTTGAACTAGCTTACAAAACAACCACAATTGGACTGGCCACATATCTCGAAATAACGAATGACTGGATGCTAAAGCTCATGGAAAATCACGAGAGACGAAAGAAGCTTCATTCTATCATAAAGAAAAGCAAACAATTTGCCATTGATCTCGTGCAGGATACCCAAACTGAACTACCCGAGGGAAGTACGGCAACTATTGTTGCAAAGAAGGTGAAAATAATGGCAACGAAAAAAGCGCACGAGCAATTGGCTGATAGGTGGGAGGAGAAACCTCTGCATGGCAAATATGTGGCCCGCAGCAAACAAGCTGATGTTGACCAGAAGCAAATCCATAAGTGGCTACGGAGCTCAGGGCTAAAAGCAGAGAGCGAAGGTTTCATCCTGGCTGCTCAAGATCAAAGCCTATTAACCCGGAACTACCAGGCCAATGTGATGAAAAATGGAGCAGACCCAAAATGCCGATTCTGCAACGACATGATTGAAACAGTGGACCACCTAATCTCTGGATGTAAAGTCTTAGCACCAGTGAAGTATAAATTAAGACATGATAGAGTTGGCCAATATCTACACTGGCTAATAAGTCGGCATCACAAAATCAAAACTGCCGACAAGTGGTATAATCACCACCCTGAAGCTGTAACTGAAGGAGAAAATGTAACGATTCTGTGGGACTTTCCAGGACATACAGACCGAACCATCAAAGCCAATAAACCAGATATTGTTGTGAAAGACCAAAACAATAAATTTTGCTTATTGATCGACATGAGCATCCCCTGTGATCATAATATCTCGGCGAAAGAGTTTGACAAGCTCAGAAAATATAAAGACCTACTCATTGAAATTGAGAAAACGTGGCATCTCAAGGCGGTTACAATACCAGTGATCGTAGGAGCACTAGGAATGATCATGAAGGGAACCGAAAATTATATGAGAATGATCCCTGGCTTACCATCCCTGCAAGAAGTGCAAAAGATTGTCTTAACTGGTACATCACACGTATTGAGAAGAGCATTGTCGATGTGAGAACTATTACTACTCATGTATTTTAATTTAACTTTAAAAAAAATGAACGAACTAGTGAGTTTAGTTTATTGGCCTACCAATGTATACTATGAGTTTCTTTGCCCTAGGAGTAGGGAAGACAATCGGCAAGAAATGGAAGCAAATTTGAAAGAAGAAAAAAAGAAAAAATTATTATTATTATTATTATTATTATTATTATTATTATTATTATTATGATGATGATTTATGAAAATAAAATGAATTAATGCGCCCTTTTAAAGCCTAGCTAGGCTCATGGGCCCGGTTTCCCGGTTTCTATGGCGTATGTGTTCCCCAGCTAGACGGGACATCAGTCCATCGCAACGTTACTCATTTCTGCTAGCTGAGTGGACTGGAGCAACATGAAATGAAGTGTTTTGCTCAAGAACACAACTCGTCGCCCGGTCCAGGAATCGAAACCACAATCTTACGATCATGATGCTGACACCCTAACCACTAAGCCACACGCCTCCACATAATCTATAAAACGGGAAGGAATGCGGAACAAACCTAAAAATTGGAAACATTAAAGACAGAAACCATGATTATGATATGCTAAAATGAGTATGAATTAAAAGCCACAAAACTCAGTATGGTCCACCGATTGTACCTCACCAAAATTAAAGTTGATAATAAGAGATCTGCCCGTCATAGAACTAATCACAACAGACTAAATGAAAACTTAAACAATTGGAAGACACCCGGGAACGACAAGATCCCCAATTTCTAGATTAAATATCTAACAGGGATACATAAGATGGTGACCAAGAAATTCAGTGAGAGACAACACCTGAATGGCTTACAGAAGGGAAAACCATCCTAATTCCTAAATCCACTGTTACGACAAAGCCACAAAACTACAGACCCATAACATGTCTCCCTACGACTTAAAAAGCTTTAACTGCAATAATATTGCAGAGAATGGTCAAACAGCTGAAGGAAAACAACTTGTTTATAGAAGAGTAAAAGGGATGCTGCAAAAGCACATATGGCTGTAAAGACCAGTTATTGATCAATCAAGCCATAACTGAATGCAGCCGAAAGAAACAGAAGGGTCTAAGCATGGCTTGGATTGAATATCGGGAGTATTTTAACACTATTGCCCACATATGGATCTTGGAAACACTAGCCATTAACAATGATGGAACCAACAATAATAAAATACATAAAACATGTCATGAGTAAATGACAAAGAGTATTTGCTAAACAGAACCGAATGTGGATACATCTGCTACGATAAAACAATCAACTCTCTTGTGTATATGCATGATATAAAACACTATGCTGCAAATGATAAATTACAACTGGAAACATTACTACTAACCGTGTATGGATTAACCAAGGAAATAAATATGAAACTCGGCTCAGAAAAAATTGCCAAAACAACCCTGAGAAGAGGAAAACAAGTTAAGAGTAACACTATCACGCTAGATAAAGAAAACGAAATAAGAAAATAAGACCAAACCCAGA
This sequence comes from Octopus sinensis, assembly GCF_006345805.1. Taxonomy (NCBI): domain Eukaryota; kingdom Metazoa; phylum Mollusca; class Cephalopoda; order Octopoda; family Octopodidae; genus Octopus; species Octopus sinensis. Next base: position 60,813,098 of record NC_043005.1, on the reverse strand, counting down.
CGTATAAATACTTAGGAATCAATGGAATGAAGCTAAGTGGTTTCTAAATCCTTAAATGATTTTCCTTTTAGAGTGTTCTGCAGAAACAAAAACAAACGCTAGCCAGATGGCGCAATGTCGTAGGGTATGGTGGATGGGGAAAAAGATTCTACACAAGTGTATGTAATTTTTGCGGGTAACCAAAGTGTTACCCGCAAGGATAAAGCGGGAAGTGTCTTGGTGAAACACTACCCTTTTCCTGTTGGAGAGAGCTGGCCTCAATTCCTTGATTTTTTAAATCTAAATTTGCGAGCTGATGGCAGTACACATCAGAATTTTGTTGAATAACTCATAGTAAATAATGTCTTTGAAATCCCACGAGACTCAAAGCATAACTGTTTTAGAATTAATATTCTGCTTTGGAAGCTACTTTGGGGGATCTGAATATTCAGCTTTGGAAGATGTTTTGGAGGATCCTCACGCACGCTCCAGATATTTTTCTCTATATCTTATCGTAAACAATCAATTTTCATCTCCAGTTACCAGTTGCTCCAGGAAAAACTTTTTTCCTTGCGTTTCAGAAGCATATCACAGATAAAGGCTGAAAGGATTAAAATATATGCTGAATTTTAACGTGGAACGTAGGTGACAGGCTTCAATACTGCAAGTAATTCTGAAGTATGAGTTATATTAAGATTAGAATTGTTGCATGAAGGACTTACAGACACAAATTCTGGAAACTGCTCAGAACTTTACGGACAACTTGATATTTCAACTCAGATCACAGGGAGTCGGAAACCAATACCGCTCGTCTTTTTATCTGATTGGCTAAAACATCTGCTGAAGGTTTTCATGATCCCACCATGAACCGCTACAGGTATATCCAAAGCAAAATCTGTTGAGGTTACGAGCACCAACCATAATAGGACCGGCGATAAGCTATGAGCCGCATCATCAATTCATCATCTTGAGAGCAGAAAATGGGACAAATGATCAGGAACCGCAAGAAAAGAAAAGAGGCGGATAAAAGAAAAATGAGATAGCATAAATAGCAAGATGTTACAAATACCACATTATGATGACGCCACACTCACGGGGATGGGTGAAGCATCCTCTGTTGATTTTCTAAATGTATTTGTAAACGTCATAGGTTTTACGTCATTATGCCAATAATGATAACACACGCACCCGTTCAATCCCACTTCATTCTTATTAGTTAATTGTTAAATATCTAACCAAGTAACTACTCGGTCGTTTGGTTTACGCGTTGGTTAAGCAAACAATCGGTTGTTTGTTCGTCAAAGTTCTTTCGTTACTGTTCGCAACCTTTTCAGTGACCCGCGATTTTCCTACTCGCTCCAAGGCCTGCTTTCGTCTCTTTTGAGACGTCTAAGAATTTGTCTTTCTGTCTTTCTGTATGGATGTTTGTATATATGTGTGTGTGTGTGTGTGTGTATGTGTGTGTGTGTAGATGTCTGTTTGTTTAGAAGAGAAGGTAAGGGTGAGAGTAAAAGAAGGGTTTTGTGTGTGTGTGTGTGCGCGTTTGTGTACCTGCGCACGCGCGATCGTGTATGTGTCGTTGTGTGTACATCCGTGTGACTACTTGTGTGTTTGTCTTTGTAGCTGTGTGTCACTAGCCATCCGTGACCTCTTTAAGGGGTCAATCCTTTGTCTTTTTCGATTTCAGTTATTCTCGTGTCTACTGAAGATTTATGGGTTAAGAGTGCAGTCCTTTTATGTGGAGAGAGGGAAGGGAGCTGGAGGAGAGAACGCAGTATGTGTGTGTGTGTGTCTGTGTGGGTGTGTGTGCGTGCGTGCGTGTGTGCGTGTGATCATCTGTGTGGGTGCGTGTGTTTGTGAGTATTTCCGTGCATATGTATGTGTGTATGTATTCCTGAGTTTGAATCAGTTCGACATGTTCGTATGTGTGTGTGTGTGAACCCCCGAATGTTTTCTTATTTGAGTGTATCTTAGCGCGCATGCGTATCTGGCTTTATCTTTCTTTTTAATTGGTCTGTGTATGCTTGTGCATGCGCGTACTTGTGCGAGTGTGTTTTTCTGCGTATGTGTGTTTGTGTGCGTGAACGTATAAGTGGCTTCGTATTTGAGTGTATTCCAATTTGTGTGTATCTGGAGGTGTACTTTTTTTACTATGCAATCATCTGTGTGTATGTGTATGTACGTTTCTACATCCGTGTGTGTACATGTGTGCAAGTGTGCTTCTGCGTGTATATGTGTCTATGTGCGCGCACCTGCATCTGTCTGTGTGTGGTTGCGTGTGTTTGCGTGATGTGTGCTTTCGTATGCTTACGTATGCTTGCGTTTATATGTATGTATATGTGTCTGAGAGTGTATATGAGAGTGTGTGTGGTGTGTGTGTGTGTGTGTGTGCATGTGCGTCTGTACGTGTTCATGAAGTGTATGGATACGAAACAAAATTACGCGTATATCTCTATTGATTTTACAAAATGGATGTGTACAAATTTACGTGTATAGTTTTATGAGCCTACCTGAATTCTATTGTCATTTAATCCTATCTACGCATGTCCATTCATACATACATTCATACGTACCTACATACATACCTACCTACCTGTCTCTCCACACGGAGGCACCTATGTATGATTATGCGTGGGCGGTAACAGTGGCTTAGAAGTACTACTACTAGCTACGTATATTTCCTGTTCAGTATAAAATACGGATGTCGATTCGGTGTAATGTGTCGCTATGCAGATCTGGCATGCTGATTGGACGACTGTTTTCTGTCGTATACCCACCAGGTGTTTTTTTTTTATTTAGTCTCTCTGCTAAACTCCTAGACGTCTCCCCAATGTATGCTGTATTCCTGTCCTTACAATACCCCTTCATATACTTTATGCTGGAGACTACTTACCTGGACTTATAATTAATATTGGGGTTAACGGTACACGCCACTCACTTCCTATTAGTGCATGTGGTATTGCCAAGTGGTACGTCTTATATAATTGTGGTCTGAGGGATCTCTCTGGTCACTCAACGATCTTAATGCTGAGTTTGTTGTCCATCAGGGCCTTCGTAGACCTACTGGCTAAGTCCCCATGGCCTTTACAGACATCATCCCCTGGTATTTATCAGCTTTATACTATATTTTAGCTCTGTACAATGTATTCCGCGGCATCTAGTATGGGTTCCACTGGCATATTCACTTATTATACAACTTAATCTGTGCGTGCGTTATTAATTCATCTAAGTACGTGTTTCACAGTTTTTCAACTGTATTACAGCATGCCGTTTGGTTACCATGTTGGTAGATCCCTCTCGAAGTAATTTTCACTTTTCTTTCTATTCTTTCGTTGACAATATTTGAAAAGAAATAATAATGCTGGAAGCTTTCGCGCTGGAATATGGTACAATAGAAATTGACCTTGCTCTTAGTATTTATTTATTTTTTTTATGTCCACCACGACGTAAACGTCGTAGCGAATTCAAAGAGCACCAGAGTTTTCTTTGACCTTCATTACTCACGAGAATGATACCATAATTGCTATCCGTATATTGCGATCTATTCAATTATCGAAACTCCTCAACTAATAAATCTGTTACCTCTGCTAATACACAAAAAAAAAAAAGAAAAAAAAAATCAATATAAAACTCAATGCCAAATGTAATTTATTTTATGTGACAAATAATGGAACTTACGTAATCTCTGAATTGTTAGGAAAAAGGGTTTGGAAGCGTCGTGTTGTCAAAATTTCGAACGATACTTAATCATCGAATAGCGATTGACTTCCAATACCTAATCTGTGTGTATAAGCGTGCGTTCAATGTGTTTGTTCTTTTTTTTTTTTTTCTTGCGAAACATTTCATTAAAATCTCTTCATTCTCTAAATTAAAATGATTAGTATTTCTTTTCTCAAACCTTCCCTTATGCAGAATTATTTTTCTGCTATCCTTCCTTACAAATTATATTTGCCTGCTTTTATAAATGTCTTTGTATTTTAGCTTGAGAAGATTCAAAGCAATTGCTTTTGGTATGCGCATTTTTTTCTTTTTCCTGGTGATATATTTTTCTTAGGTTATTCTTTCCCTATTAAAGTTAACAGTGCTACCGATCTGAAATGACATCCACTGGCGTTATGTAATCGTTGATCTCTTTCAACCTCTTATGATTTGTTACCAAAAGTGCTGCACATCGATACAATGTAACTGATGGCAAAATAAATAAATATATCAATAAATGAATTAAAATAACAGAAGGAGAATCTTGGGTATGTTTTTGCCAGAAATATCGCATAATCAAATAAGTGACTCACTATTCACCGACACGATGGAGGTTATACAAAATATGTTCTTTGAATAGTTTTTCCCATCGAGTATTCTAATTGAGGTGCAAAAGCGATAAATTGCGGATGAAATTAATTGCAATATCGAGTTAAGCTATTGTATATTCAGCCATACAATCTTCCTAAGTTCGACAAAATCAGTATTATTGCATTGACATTGTATCCATTCAGTCGAGTTTACTCATTCCTTCGATATATTCGATACTGTGCTTGATTTAGGAATGAAATCAATTCTTTCAGTACCATATATATATATATATATATATATATATATATATATATATATATATATATAATATATATATATATATATATATATATATATATATAGAGAGAGAGAGAGAGAGAGAGAGATAGAGATAGATAGATAGATAGATAGATAGATAGATAGATAGATAGATAGAGAGATAGATAGATAGATTGTAGTTCTCATACACGAATATCTTGTTTCATCGTTATGCCTTCAGAGCACGAAATCATCCAAGGCGAAATTTGTTATTCAACACTCGATGGTCGATGAAATGATTTAATCAGCCCCAGTAGCGGAGTTGATTAAACTGATTACATTCACGGTTTTGCAACTGTGACAGTGAACCAATAAGAGGGAACAAAAGTATCTCTGTAGCTGTGCACGTTTCAAAGTTTGTTGTTGGTTAAATCTGTCTATTCAAATCCATTATGTGTTTTGCATATAAAGGTCAAAATTATCCGACCAAGACGGTGGGGGATGATTCGAGTGAGATTTAACTGCTATTTCTAATATGTCTTAGAACTAATTTGTAAATTGGTTGTTGATTTTCCCAAAGTAAGTTCTGATGAAACGGACTTATAATCAAATGTATTTCAGCCATGAATATAATTGCTGATGATAATGGACTCTGGAGTAATTTTGCTTGATATTTCCAGAACGTCGTGTGATTAAGTGTCGCGCTAAAATTAGCTGTTGTTAGTATGAGCACTGATTAAACATACTCCTAATTAAGCACATTTAAGTCATTATTATATCATGTACATCAGTGTGTATTTTTGTTCATAAGCTGGTAGTGTGATTTTAAGGAAACGTAGCTGCTATTTTAAGCTAATCGAACCACAACGTAGAATCAGCCGGTAGAAAACGCAGGAAACTCTCTCAAATCTCCAGTTGAATTTCAAATTCTTTCTGAAACATGCCATATTCAAACTCAGCCAATCAGTGTTAATCCACGCTACAGAAATACCTCTTTTGGCAGACTTATCTAAGACGCTAAGTATATTCGTTACAATCGTAATATCTTTCTCGAAAAGTTTGCCAATTGTATCAGTCCACAGCTTCGACTCAATATTTGAATCATTTATTTTATAAACACCGAAGTGGAAAAAGGAAAATTGACTTGGACAACATTTGAATCCAAATCATCAAGCGTTGCATAAAGTCTATAAGGTATTTTGCCCAACACTCTCAGGAGAGTGGTTATACACAATAAAATATTACCCCTTAAATAATATCGAGAACTTTTTCTCTGTGATAGGAGTCATTCATAAAAGAATAAAGGAATATTTCAAAATAACCAGTAGCAAATGGAGAAAGATTTTAAGAAAAAAAAGTTTTAGAAAAGGTGTCAATCTAGACTCTTTAATATTCACTTCTTATTTTTTTATTGCCCACAAGGGGCTAAACATAGAGGGGACAAACAAGGACAGACAGACTGATTTAGTCGATTATATTGACCCCAGTGCGTAAGTGGTACTTAATTTATCGACCCCGAAAGGATGAAAGGCAAAGTCGACCTCGGTGGAATTTGAACTCATAACAGACAAAATACCTCTAAGCATTTCGCTCGGCGTGCTAACGTTTCTGCCAGCTCGCCGCTTTCTTTAATATTCACTTCTCTCGGCCTACGTACTTACCAAATGGACGAACTTCATTAAATAATTATTTCTCCTATAGACACAATGTTGAGGAGGTAGATGCTTATTACATCGATCAGAAAGCTCAAATGCTACTTATCTTATCGACTCTGAAAGGCTGAATGATAAAGCCGATGTTAGCAGCATTTGAACTCAGCATGTAAGCTGGAAGATATGCCACAAAGAACTTTGTTCGTCGCACTAACGATTTCGCCTCAACTTCACTAAATATACTGAGTAATCCTTTCTTTCATCGTCTCCATTCACTACAGTTCCATTCAAGGCAAATCTAAATAAAACTATCACCTCTTCTCAACTTGTTTAACACTCCTCCGATGATACGAACCTTTTCGTATCTGATTTTCACAAACCGACCATCTGCCTGTCTACTTCAAGTTTCACTTCATCAGACCGCGCATACATGAAAGTTTCTGTCAAATACTCACAGCTTCCACAGCCTTTTTGCTCAAATTCCGAGTTCAGCAGACAGAAAAATATATATGCATTCATGTGTCCGTCCATACATATTTGTGTGTATCTCTAAATGTGTGTGTGTGTGTGCGTGTTTGTCTAAATGCAAATGTATGTGTGCGTATTAGTGAGTGTGTGGCATGGCTCATGCAGTGTGTGTATATAAGTTTGAGTGTGTTTCTTTTGAGAGAAAAGCGGGAAAAAATCATGTTGCATTCTTTATCATTCAAAGTTTTTATAAAATCACAAATTTTTGTGAGTGAAAATCCTCTAAATTTCTGATAGAAATACTCTGATAGAAATACTCTGATGAAATCGACGTACTAAAAATAGCGGTGAAATCCCTCCCCCCCGAGAAAACAAGGAAGAGAAAATTGAATAATATAGCCAAGAGTACTCATGAAGAGAAAGGTTAAATCCAGGCATGAACTACGACTATAGATCTTTTCCATCAAAGTTAAACGGGAGTTGAACAAATACAACGATAATTCTCATTCTTATAGTCACGTGCTGTGGATTTATTAGATTTTGTCAATCAAGCTGATTTCCTGCAGTGTTCTCACACTGTTATATTATAACGCTCCAGAAGACGAATGTTTGTCAATATAAACCTAATTTCAGTAATGGCACCATATTGAGTTGTACGTGTTCTAATTGATTTCTCAACGCTATACGCAATGGTTCGTGTATTTCCTGTTGTTCTTTGTCTCTAATGAAAAATTTATCACATGGTGGCATATTATTTCTAATTTCACGCCATTTATGCTTTGTAATATCTGACGTCATCGTTTCACCTCTCATACAAATATTATAACAGCTCATCTTAAGAGTCTCATATATTCACCATTTATGAGCACATGGAAAAGAGGTCTTCTTCCGATGAAGAACAGAGGTTGTAACTTGACGTGAGGGATGTAAATATTCCATAAAATATAACAGAAATATTTCCCACATTAATTCTCATCTAAGTTCAGAAATATAACTTGCAATTCTAATAAATTTTATGAATTGACGAAACTACACATCCTACCTCAAAATTATAAGACGATGACTTAAATCCGTTCCTCTAATACAATAACATAGAACCATATACGAATCATGTTATTGTTGTATATCTAAATTCATAAAAAAGAGATACTGTGAAATTCGGTGCACTGACTCTGCTGACGACGACTGCCCTCCGCCGGCATTTAATGTTACATACATGAATAGTCATTCTTCCATATAAATATCCCGAATGGTGTAATGTAGTTCAGAAATGTATATAGCACCAAAAGGGGTGAGAAAGGAGAGAGTGGAAATAATAAGGCAAAGACAAGTATGGATACATACACACACACATTTATCTATCTATCTATCTATCTATCTATCTATCTATCTATCTATCTATCTATCTATCTATCTATCTATCTATCTATCTATCTATCTATCTATCTATCTATCTATCTATCTATTTATCTATCTATCTATCTATCTATCTATCTATCTATCTATCTATCTATCTATCTATCTATCTATCTGTCTGTCTGTTCTGTCTGTCTGTCTAAGCTGGAGGCGCATGGCTTAGTGTACTGTACTCATGATCATCAGATAGTGGTTTCGATTCCTAGACAGGGCGAGGCGTTGCTTTCACGGCAAAAACACTTTATTTCGCGTTGCTCCATTCAACTTGCAAAAATTAGTAATGCTGCCACGAACCGGAGTCCCATCTTGTCGGTGGAATATATAGGCCGCAGAATCCGTGAAATCTGTCTTATAATCGTATGTCTTGGGTGAAAGATTTCTGTATACCAGTCTCTCCCCCTCTCTCTCTACACACAGATGTACACACACACACAGGCAGGTAGACACACACAGGCACATGCATATAGTGCAATCTAATTTAAAATTGTACGACGATTAACCATTATCTAAATATTTTATCTAATATATTATTATTATTAATATTATTATTATTATTATTATTATTACTATTATTATTATTATTATTATTATTATTATTATTATTATTATTATTATTATTATTACTATTATTATTATTATTATTATTATTATTATTATTATTATTATTATCATTATTATTATTATTATTATTATTATTATTATTATTATTATATTATTATTATTAAAAGTAGCAGAAATATCACAAAAACTGTTACTCAGTTTTGTTCGACGAACGGGAAGTAAAACTCTGAGTAACAGTTTTTGTGGTATTTCAGCAAGTTCATGCATATACGTGTACTGTTTATACATGCCCATACATTTTCCTATGCTATTATGCACACACTCATACACGCCTACACAGTCAGTCACACACTCAAACACGCACACATCTACATACACATAAGATTATAGTTAGAGCTGCTATTAATAATGATAATAATAATAATAATAATAATAATAATAATAATAATAATAATAATAATGATGATGATGATGATGATAATAATAATATATATGTGTATGTATGTATGTATGTATGTATGTATGTATGTATGTAAGTTTGTATGTATGTATGTACATACATATAATAGATCCTAAAGAGAAGGACGCTCTAAGTTATAGAGCAGTAGAGTATATAAATAAAAATATATACGGTTGGTGCAGCCGTTGTTGTTGTTATTGTTGTTATTGCAGGCGATGGTGCTATTGTTATTTTTGCCTGGGATCCTGCTGGTGCTCTTGGTATTGTCAATACTGCTCCTGCAGACGATTGCCTTGGTTTTACAATGGCCTACATCTGGGCATCAGTTGCACTCCCTGCATGAGCATCCCGCTTCTGGTCGTGGCCTAGGCGTGTTGACTAAAATGCTCTTAATATTGGGGTCGTAGCTAAAAGTGACCTTTAGGCTGTGTCTGTTGGGAATGCGTGCAACAACAACAACAACAACAACAACGGCCTTATCCTGAACGCAAATAGCAGTAGAGCCATCACCAATGATAACAATAACAACATCGATAACATCATCCACCATGATAGCACCGAGAACAGCTCCAAGAAGCACCAACGGCTATAGCTATAACACGAGCAACAGCGTCACCATCAAAAGTGTCCCCAACACCAATATTAGGGGCACCGGCGCCAACACCAGTATCAGCGCCATCTCCAACAATGCCAATACCAACAACACCAGCACCAGCAACAATGTTAGCAGCAGCGTCAACATCAACAGAAACAGAAGAGCCAACACCTGCACACGGAGATACATCGGATTTTCCAGTAACTCGTTCAAACAGCGCCTCTCCAAACACAGACCCTCTTTCAGGATCCTGGAAAAGAGATACGCCAAGTTGTTAGCCAGCCATGTATGGCGGCTGAAAGACGACGGAACCCTACACGTAATAACATGGAAGATCACCAGGCCCTACATAAATGGGACCAAGCGTTGTAAACTGTGCATAGTCAAAACAGACGATGATATTAAAAGACTTCCTCGACACGAGGTACAACCTTAACTTCTGGACAGAGGTCATCAGACTCTGCTTGCACTTCAAGAAATTCCTGCAGGCATCCTTGGATCCACACACCAACATGGTCAATTACTAGCGGTCAAACGAACACAATCTCTTATCGTTGACATAGAATAATGAAGTATTTTCCTCCATCATTTTGTAGAGAAGCCACTTCTAGAGAGGCCGGAGGCCAACGGGTTTTAGAGCCTAAATAAACGTTGTAAAACTAAGTGCTTTATGGACGTGAAACTTAGAGTGAAACATAGATTGGCTATATGTATTTATGTATCTATCTATCCACACATATATATATATGTATATATGCATGTATGTATATTAATATGGCTGCATCTATTTATCTTTATATGCGTAAATATATGTATATATGTGTATATATATATGTATAAATATATATGTGTTGTGCGTCTGTATACTGTGACATATTACTGCACAAAGGACTATATATATATATTTCTTTACTACCCACAAGTCGCTAAACATAGAGGGGACCAACAAGGACATACAAAGGGATTAAGTCGATTACATCCACCCTAGGGCGAAACTGGTACTTAATTTATTGGCCCCGAAAGAATGAAAGGCAAAGTCGACGTCGGAGGAATATGAACTCAGAACGTAACGGCAGACGAAATACGCCTACGCATTTCGCCCAGTTCTGCCAGCTCGCCTGATATATACTATATATATATACATATATATATATATATATATATATATATATATTATATATATATATATATATATATATATATATACGCGAGAAAGAAGCAACAAGAATGGATAGGTTTTTTAGT
>NC_043005.1:60789253-60802074 GCF_006345805.1 Octopus sinensis | reverse complement strand
TACGTTTGCCAATAACAATAAGCAACTTCCTTTTCATCGATATTTTCGCTTAACGTATTTTAATCTATTGAATTACTTTTTTAGTATATTTCTTCCCGAGAATCCAACGCAAGATGTAGGTGGGTAGAAGTAAATAATGAATTTCCTTTCTGATTTTGTCTCTTCGGGAAGTCACGTAGTCAAGTAGGGGCTACTTGACTTGGGGGATCAACTCATCATCATGACATTATAACTTTAATTTCTGCACTGGAATCCGCATTGTATCCTTTAGCAAAGCCTCTCATTTCATGTTGCATATGTAAATGAGTGCCAGATGGGTGCTGGAACAGTTTTCCCTTCATTCAATGAGAGATCATAGATATAGTGAAGGGTCAAGGGCGGGGTTGAGTGTTACTTGGAGGTGTATACGCCTGCTTGTGTCTACATATGTACATAAAGCACACGATCCATGTCAAAAATAAATATAAACAAATAAACATTAAAAAAATTATTTGTATATGATAGCGAAAATGTATTGAGAGAGGAAACATGAGACTGGTCACGATTTTCTAAACTTAATAGTCAAATTATCTTAAGTTTTGAGACTTACAGTGTTTTGGTATGTGTAGCCAAAAGCACCAAAGTTTTTATTTTCTGTTGAGCTTGAAATTGATGGGTACACGCAGAAAACAAAGGATAAAGGCCTAAAACTACTTTATTAGTAAGTAAAACGAAATATATTATATGGTTTTGGATTATATCTACTGAAAAACGATCCCTGATTATACTTCAAAAGGTTTGTTTCATCGGACCGATGAATCGGCTTCAAATTTCGTACAGCTTGTATCACTTAGGCCGAGTAATCGGCCCGGGTGTCACAAGAGGATTAACATCAGAACCTCATTTTGTTAAGGAGAAGATAATAGATAAAGTAGCTCTAAAAACATTCTATCGCAAATGAATTGTGAAATTAATAAAAAAAGATATATGATTAAAGATTTCCTCGAGCAGATTTGATCTGCAAAAATTAAATTCAATTGAGTTCTCAATTGCGACTTTTATTTTAATTTACGTATATCATTGGCTCAATTTGGCCATTCTCGTAAATATTCTTTGAGAAGCATAAAATATTTTGGATTAAATTTTGGAAAAATATCCCCCGGACGACTATAAACTAATCTATTATCACTAGCAATTTATCAAAATATTCAATGGTCTTAAGCGCTTTCTCTCTTACGTCGTCATAATACAATTGCATTGTATTTAACGATTTCCTGCCTGACTGATTTTATATCAAACCCACAGTTTGCATTTTATATATACTCATTTCTTTTCACTTGGCCAAATGCCAATATTTAAAGGGAGGAAAATTTTCCATTCAGTAGATTCCAATATACTATCATCTTGAAGGATAGATGGAAACTTGATTTACTGACTGGTAAAGAAACGTTCAAAAATTATATGATAATCTAAAGCATGGTGAAGTGTCTAGTTAATTAATTGTTTTCTACTAATAGAGATTAAATATATCAAATTTTCAAATATTTCCATGTTTTTCTCTGTTTTGAAATTTAGTGATTTCTAAATATTTAATCTTCCTTGAGCTAGGGTGTTGCTTCTCTAACGAAAGCTAATTTATTGGTTAAATGCTTTCATTGTCGTAATACTTTAAAATACCTTTACTATTTCTATTCATTTCTGTGACTCCTTCCTGTGAATGCATTACAAATCTTGATCATGAAGGTATATCTTAATAAACACCACCTATTCTGACAACTCTTCCATAGTTAGATATTGTTAAATTAGATTATATTTTCTATACATTATCTTTTACTATTCTGTAGAGTGAAATTCGATTAAATGTCCTATATTGTTACAAGAAAGTGTACTACAAGAATGTGGGAAATGATTAAAGAATGGAAGCGATGAAATGGGAATATGTAAGGCGGCGAGCTGGCAGAAATTTTAGCACGCCGGGTGAAGGGCTTAGCGGTATTTCGTCTGCCGTTACGTTCTGAGTTCAAATCCCGCCGAGATCGACTTTGCCTGTCATCCTTTCGGGGTCGATAAATTAAGTACCAGTTGCGTATTGGGGTCGATCTAATCGACTGGCGCCCTCTCCGAGAAATTCGGGCCTTGGGCCTAGAGTAGAGAATTAGAAAAGAGATGGGAACATGTATATAACCAGGAATAGAACACCTGAAGATAATAAGAGAATCGGAACGATCTGAATATTGCTAAAGAATAGAAACTAGAAACAATTTTGCAATCAAAGCCTACTTAACTTTTAGAATAACTTTTTATGTTTATTTACAGAAACTTTATATCAACATGTTTTAGTAAGTTGATGTTCAATGAAAAATATAAAACAAAATAATTTATATGAAAATAAATTTTCCATTTCACTGCATCAGAAAATAGAGAAATGTATTAACAGTGATTCAACAATATTTCTTTTCGGGTTTCAAATATCTATGGTGTTAATCTGTTATTGCCATGAAAAAAAATTACATCTAAATACATATTCATTTCACCAGACAGATTATGGTATATCAAACTGTAGTCAACGAACAGCAAAGAAAATAAAACTTGAATCTTTCACAATTTCAGATATTTTGTTATTCATTTATTACAAGATAGAAATTTTCAAAAAAAATCTAGTCAAAACATGCATTGTTGAGAGCAAGTAATATTTTCTGTAGAAAAGAAGTTTAAAGATAAAATCTTAGTTAAAGTATGAAATATCTTTTATTTCTCATTCGCTCGTGGTCTACTTGTTAAGGCTGTTGATCTGGCGATCGTGGGTTCTTGAGCAAAACACTTCATTTAACTTTACTTCAGTGCTGTGTGGAGAGCAAAATAGACTCAACGTTTCCTCTGCGTATCATAGAAGTTGACTGAAAGACTTTCACTCCGGTTTAGTAAAATCCTCACCAACAGCAGGTAACTAAACAGACCCATTGGTTGGTGAGTGGTCACCTGAATGGTGCAAAGCGGTCATCCGCCAGGAGTAGGGAATCACTAGCAAATGGTGGATGCACTGACGCACTGTTACAAAGTATACCCTAATACTACTACTACTGCTGCTGCTGCTGTTTCTACTACTACTACCACCACCACCACCACCACCATCTGTGTGTGTGAGTAATGCAAGTGCCGAAATCTAAGCGGAAGTACGCGAATTCATTTCTTGATGCCGAACAATTTTCATGTTCAACAACCTAGTTTTAATGAAAAACTATTTTGATACCATGCAGTAGTCGATTCAATCCGACATAGTGTTTCATTAAGTAAGGATTTATTAATAACTAGTTTATTTTAATTTATTTCTAGTAAAGGCCGATCGATTAAGTCAATTTTGAGACTTAGATATTTTAATTGTTGGTTATATGCATGAACGATTTGGCACAACTGTTGATATATTGCAGGAAGGATCTGTGATTTTATCAACTTCTGTATGTCAGTGGTATAATTTAATCGTAACCGGAATGTTGTGAGGGAAATTAATTTTCGTCGCGATTTGTAATCGAAACGTAAATAACATGTACATTACCCAGAAACAGATTGTGGAAGGCGCGAACGAACTACTGTTTTCAGAGTCATATATTTATTTGCAAGGTATTGATATAGAACATTCGAGCAAAGCCCAAGTAGTGTATGTATGGCTGGTGGTGTGTCGTAGTCTTGGTATTTGAAACCAGAGCGTAAAACGTGGAAACGAACACTTTTAGATAGTTTCCGATGTCCTAACAATCGTTATCACACAGGGGGAAATGATTACCGGGTTAAGAATTTCAGCACAAGCCCAGCAATTTTAGAGGGGGAAGCAAGTCGATTACGTCAACTTCAGTTCTCAACTGGTATCACTTTATCGACTCCGAAATGATGAAAAACAAAGCCAACGAAGGCCGAATTTGAATACAGAACGTAGACAGACCAAATGTCGTTAAGTATTTTGCATAGCGAGCCATAGTTTATACCACCTCACCCCCTTTCCGCTGCTTTATATTAAGAACTAGTAAAATGTGCGATTCACGGGTGGTTATACTATCCGGATTTATAACTTGATGGTAATGATAAAAAGTTATGCCAAAAGTAATGCAAAATTGGACATTAATGTTTATTACCTGTCATAGATCGTTTAAATTGCAAATGTTGATATATTAACATTTAATTGTAATGCAACTTCTTGCTCTTTTGCAAAGTTTTCATTAGCAGCAAATGTGTTCGGAGCAGTCATAACGTTGTCGTAATTGAGTTCCCGACGAAGGAGGGGTGTATGTTGTCCGACATCCAAAGACACCTATATGTCATTTTCAGAATTAACTTCTAAACAAGGTCAATGTGTAAAAATAGATAAGGAAATTAAAACGAGGAGCGGCGAAGTATTGAGAATAAACCACGCACTGAGAGACTATCAGCTATGACCATTGGCTCGAGTCGCCAGCAAGTGGACTAAATGATTTTAATAAAGGCTCCGTCGATGAAATGATGTCACACATCTCCAAAGTCTAAGAATTTCAAGAGCCAGCGATCTGCACAGAAAAATCATGGTGACCGATTTTATGGGATGACCCGACATCATTAACATAACGTCTTTGGAACTAGACTGATCCGAAAAAAGGGATCTGTATACTGAAGCACCCAAATATCTTGGAAAAGCCATTCAGAGGAAAACACTAAACAAGAATCTGAAAATGAGGCGCATTCATTATGAGAATGGACGACCAATTAAATACTTGGTAAAAAGTCGGAAGATCCGACGTCCTCCTAAATCTACCGGTTCGGTCTAATGAAGTGCAGTGTTTGTAACCAATAATTTGGTTACAGAAGCGAGGGGAAGTTGGCAGTGAAGAAGTGGGTACAACAATGCACACCTGATTTTTTCTAACAGGACTCGAAAGTTCGATTCAGTGATGATACAAGTGCATCGCCTGTGATGAAATCTCTGCTGAGTAAGATTTTTGCGTAGAAGACGAGTTACTTTCAGAATATGCATTTGAATGATCATTGCGTTTTGTACATTCCTTTTATTACTGAATATAAGGTGAAAGTCAATATAAATATGAGAAACTTATACTAAGAAACAGAAGATACTGCTTTTGAAACCATTATGAAGCTTAGAAACACAATTTCTTTATCCTGCACGTCAATGTAGATGGATAAACAAGGATGCGGAATACGTATGCTCACCTCGATTAATCACACAGCTGATATTTCGTAATTTTATAGAACTAATTGCGTAATAATATAGTTCATTCCCATCAGCCCAGTTGTCACAGTGGAACCGAAGTATATTTTGTTATCATTTGTGGTTTATTCAAGAATCACTGAAGAAGTGAATTAACATAACACACTAATATATTACAATCACAAAATAAGGAGTGAAGATCACACTTTAAAACTGAGCTCAAATCAGTATTGCAGATATGACTTTCTTCTCGGATTTTTAAAGCTCAATATATCTAATGCTACATTATCCCTTATGTGCCGCCTTCTTTTCAATGCGGTACATTGCATGTAAATTTGAGATTTAACTCCTTAGCCTAACAGCCCAAGCTACAACATAAATACTGGATGTCGTCTAACACTCTGAGGCCAAACATGAACACTAAAATAAGATTTGACGATCAGCAATATACGATTGGTTTCGGGATACAAATTATATTTCATGTATACTCATCTAATTTGACAAGTAAAACGATTTCATCATGTTTTTCTCTCATTCTCTCCAATTATTACACTAGGTTTCTCTCTCTCTCTCTCTCTCTCTCTCTCTCTATCTATCTCTATCTACCTATCAATCTATCTATCTCTTTCTCCATCCCTCGTCTCTCTCTTCCTTCTTCAATACTAATCTTTCTTTCGGTATTATTTTCCTTAAACGAAACGCCAAGTAAGGTATTTCGAAATTACATACTAATATCCGTCGACACATTGTATGGCTTTTCAATTTAGATGAAACCATCAAATTGCAAAATTCATAACGAAGTAATTTCAATTCGTGCTCACTGATTACATATTCGTGCAATATATATGCAGCTATTATAAATATTTGAAAAAGGTCAAATAATTTGGGCGAGAGATATGCCGATTATATCAAGTCTAGTAACCAACTGGCAATTGATGCTTTTCTTTAGACTCAGGTGAGTTCTGGAAGAGCTGATCATGACTAAAATTGTGTTAGCAATGTGCATGTTATCTTCTTTTGAAGCAAAGCAATGTAAGTAAAGGCTTTCTTTTCTTTCTTCTCTTGTTTTTAAGACAAATATGTTATTCGAGGAAAATTTAGCAGATATTTTTATATTGTCGAGTGACTACGGAGAAGCTTCATCGTTGGTCTATAACTCGTATTCATTTTACCGATTCCAAGGAAAGGAATGTAATATTCGGCATAGAAAAGATTTAAACTCAGAACATACACGTATGCAAATAAGTGATACTATGTCCGATACTCGGCAGATTGAATCACACCACTGTCGTCACACTTGTTAGCACATAGGAGATCAGTGGCCATTTTCATGTTGGACACATCAAAAGGAATAGTATATGCTAAAGCACAGCGCTTGAAGCAAAGATCAGACTATGCACGTCTGTATAAACATAGTTACCAAATTGATCCAAATAAGATTCTAATATCTTAAAAGAACAAAGGACAATCAAAATACATAGGTTATTTATATTATTATTTATATTATTATACCATAACCTGCTGTTATATAAACTAAGATTCGTGTTGACAGGCTTCAAACACTAACAGTTGTCCAATTCTCAGTAGTTCCTGCATTTTTGAAGTATTTAAACTAACTAGCTGCTTGTTTGTCTGGAAATTGCTACATTGATGTAGAAACCTCTAACGGGAACGCGATAAGTTTCCAGAACCGATTAGCGTTGTTCATAATTGTTTTCGATCTACGGAGAAATATCATCATTTCATACAGGAATGCACATGATACAATAAGGAAAAGAAATAACATGTCGCGGCAGTTATTTGCTGTGAAATAGATCGAGTCATTCGTGGTTCATATAACTATATATATTCATAAAATTTGTCTCTGACACTATACAGAGCATATATATATTTCATGCGTTTTATTTTCTTAAACACACAAGTTGTTTTTTGATCTATCAATCATTGAAGTAAAGTTTAAATATTATTAAATCTTATTCAATTATTCTGACATGCATCATACACACAACTATTTTAAAATTATTCTATTTCATCTCTATTTTTAGGAAATTCCAATTTTGAAGATTGTGGCGTCTTTCTTGCGTTTGAAATAAAATTTTGGGTGACGCCTTCATATAATTTCCTCGAAATACCATAATATTCCATACAGTTAATGAAATATCTCATACTGACAGCTTTTCAAGCGCTTTACAAGAGAAGGACAACGGATTGATTTAACTTCTATTCTTGTCTGATATCTAGTTTCACGAATTAAAATATATAAAAAACTAAGACCCCTTCTGAAGAATGGAAACCAGAATACAAAGTAGTTTCATTACGTATAAAAGAAAACTTAGAAGATAACATATTCTACAATATTTGGAAGACACGCCTCTTATGTACTTGATTTATTGATCCCACAAGGAAAGAACAAAGAAAAGCTCAACTGGAATTGAACTTAGAAATAGCGGGACGTGACAAAATATTGACTTCTAATTACTGACATAAGCAAAGCAAAGTGGACCCGGTCGAAGTAGATCGTCTTATATAATGGTGTATACAGTAAATCTAATTTCTAATCTGATCACAATGTTACAGCTGGGATGCATTGTCTATTTTATCAGTAGTGAAACATCTCTGGTAGGTACCTTATTATTTTCTCTAAATGATGGAGACGAAGTTGATTATGATGCGATTTGAAATCTGAATCTCACTGAATTACACGTGGCACGTTGATAAGCATCATGTATATGACATATCAAATATCTATTCAACTATTGTGATTCACAAATTGCCATGACTTATATACTAATATGTGCTTGTGAGCCATCTGTATTGGTTATATATATATATATATATATACATACATACATGCATACAGACTCACACCCATTCGAAACCGCCTGTTATACATTTATGTAATAGAAATATTCTCTGAAAATGGAAGAATTATCTTGCAACATACGATGGAATTTATTTTGTTCGCAGGCGAAGAGGAGTGGAATTATTCTTCAAAAACTTAATACGCCATGCTTGACAGACGCCACAACAATCTTAATGCGTGTAGATAGCATTCTACGAACATTAATCCGAAAACACTTTTACATTTTCCACTTTCTTTTACCGGTGTAATTATACTTTTATCTAGACATCGTTAAACCTACGAGCTTCTTCTAACTTACAACTACAGAGGGAAGGTTAGAAAATTCTTTCTAAACTGCAAAATAAATGTAGTATTGGCACCGTGAATATGTTATCAGAAAGTCTTTTAAGGCTTTTATGAAGTATTTGTTTTAGACCTGCTTTGAGTTGAAACGAGAGTTTTTTTAAAAATTTAATCAAATATTTAATATAGTTTTTAACGTTTAATACATAGCTGACGACCGACTAAAAGGCTTCCTGATTTAGCGAGTTACATCTGCTGTTATTGTATTTTATTAAGCACACAACGGCGCTCTTCTTCAGATTGAATACATGTTAACGTCTATGTAATATTTCTAAATACTGTAGAAAAATCAACCACGCGCACACAAACATGCAGAAAAAAGCATATATGCATACACATTGTTTCTTTTACATGTTGCTAATATAGCTACTATAGAAGATTACCTTTAATAACTTTATCTACCTAATATACAAGATTGCGTAAACATTTACAGATTCATTCTGTGCTATAATAACCCAATAAGCATAATTACCTGGTTAAGAATTTAGCTTAGAAAAATCTCCTGATTTTAGGATACGTTACCTTGAACAATTTTCTTTTATAACATTCGCGAGTATAGAAAAATGTTTTCAATGAAAATTCGAATATGGAAATTGTATGGCAGCTCTTTGGAAAGATATTGTTCATGTTAATACGTGGTAGAAGCAAACTGTCAGTCATTTTAATATATATGCATATAGACGAATTTCACATTTTCTATCTTCCACATATTCCATTTCATTAATATTTTTCTGCGTGCAATTCTGTTTCGAGTTTTGTTGGACAGTACTGTGCACTTCTGGATTTTGAATTTGTAATGCAATTTTTTTTTCTATTCTTGGTTTGTTTTAAATGTCTCCTATCGTGGGGAATTACACCCTCTGTGTGTTTTATTTTTTCTTTGTTGTCGTTGGGACTTCTGTGATCGTTACTTGCGTTTTCGTGATGCATAATTTCTTTTATGTCCTGTTTCAACATCTGATCTATATTCCTTTGGAGAATGTATCTTTTTCTGTTGGAGTTCTATAGTGCACAAAGATCTGCAGTACTTTCCTTGAAACTCTTATAGGCATATAATGTTCTGTGTTCATTTTCTGGGGATATAGAAACATTTTCGCTCATATCTATGTATTATTTGCGAGATTGAAGGAGCAAAGTCAAGCTCTTTATTTATATTATCAGGTTTCTCGTTAGGTAATCATTTTACTCCTTTTTTTATTTGATGCAAGGGACAGCATCGTATTGATTTCCATGGAGATATTTATATGTGGTGTGGGAACACCGGATTCCATAAACATCTGTAATAAGCTTTTCACATATTTTATCATTTATTTGTTACAGTTTTCGCTGCCATGCTGGGGCACCACCTTAAAGTATACTGAGTAATATTTTCCCGGTTCTCTTTTCATAGTTCTATCGGTTATTTATCGGTTTCGTTTTCTTTTTGATTTGATATTGTTGGAAACTTGCTGGAGAAATTATTCAGTGTCTCCGCATGTCAAACGGCCCCTCTGGAGGTGTAATTAGTGTACCAGGTTTCGCATCACATAAACTAAAATGGTATTTTCTTTTCTTATCTCAAGAGCTTTGCCGTGACTCCTTTGCCAACGCTCCTTGAACTTCCAAGTATTGTTGTTTTCTGGATGTGCTCTGTTTTCGTTTTTACCCTATCATTTGGAGTAAATTTCTTCTTTTAGGGGGAGGGTCACTATAATCAGCACACCAACAAATATCGGAACTTTATACAATCTTTACATTAACTATAGCCTTAATAAGTCTCTTCTCAGAGCTTCATAGCCGATCAGTTTCTGTAATTTGTGACTCTTCTAACTGTTGGTTTTGCGATTACTATTATTAATGAGTGAGAGAGCAGTGCATGCCATCAAAATGACACTGGGGTAAAATATAGAATCCCGGTATACCCATCATGACTACCCGTCTGATAAGAGTGCACCAGGCACATGCATCACAACCATATGTGCGCGACATACTGATCTCATATCAAGATAAACAGCGCATGACTTTGCAGGTGGAGACCAGTTAGAATTATCTTCAGGTCGAGTAGGGCATCACACTCAAAAGGTTCGTGAATAAGGGTTGTTTAAAGATGCTGAACAAAATACCCATATTTCCAGAGGTGAATTATCCAAACCCGAGAGATTTCCTCTCAACACATGGTTATGATGCTCTCCCACTACTTCTGCTCGTTATCAGAGATGCACATATCGTCAGCTACTAAGGAACATGCTCAACTAGTTAAGGTCAAGCAACTGACAAGCAAATCTGTGGTATTGAGCGGAATATTTGCTGTAGCCCATCTTTTATACCAAGACAAAACAATGTACCTCATAACACTTCCAATCAGTTAAGATCTGAAGCCACGAGAGCCACTGCCTGGTACTGCATCAGGGCATTTCTTCTTCTTCTTCTTTTTCTTCTTCTTTTTCTTCTTCTTCTTCTTCTTCTTCTTCTTCTCCTTCTTCTTCTTCTTCTTCTTCTTCTTCTTCTTCTTCTTCTTCTTCTTCTTCTTCTTCTTCTCCTTCTTCTTATCATCATCATCACCATTATTATCTCTTTATCACAGGTTTTGTTAAAGTTCCTGGAATCTTCCATGCGTAGCAAGCTTACTACCTACAGCCTATGGTACCATGATATTCGTTCTTTTAAGCTGTCTAATATTTTCCTGATTATTCTAACCGTGCCAAGGAAACAAACCTTTCGTAACTTCTCCTGGGCACACTATTCCAATTTCCTTTATATTCTTCTTGGTGCCTTCTGATACTGTTCCCAGGGACCTAATCAATACTTGACACCATCTTCACCTTCTTCGTTATCAGGAGGACTATTTCGTACTTCAGAGGGGTTTTGCCTTTCTTCTTGACTTTTTGTAGGTCAAAGCGGGGTGTAACATCAACTATGTAGCATCCGTGGTGCACCTTGTCCACCACCACTACGTCCGGTCAGTTATGCTCTAGCGCCTGATATGTTTAGTTTGGGAAATCTCAGAGGATTTTGCAGCTGGACACTCTCTGCGGTTTCAGCTCGCAGACGTGGCACAGTGGATACACTTGCTCTTCCTCAGGTTCACCCTCCAGTTCGTGGCCAGAGCTCGGTCTCTTTACTTATGGTTCCTTTCATTAGACAATCCCACCTAATTTTAGCAGCAACTTCTGTGAGTACATGGAATTGCTTGTGTAATCCTTGCGTAAACCTTCTGCATGTCCTTTTTGTACTTTATCATCATCATCATCATTATTATTATTATTATTATTATTATTATTATTATTATTATTATTATTATTAGTAGTAGTAGTAGTAGTAGTAGTGGTAGTATTACTACAGGTCCACTTCCCGATGCTCGATTTCGGATTTAGTGTTTTGGATAGTAAGATATTTGGAAGAAAATTTAACACACGACTGCATATATACTCACACACACGCTCACACTAACACAAACACGGGTACAGTAACTTTCGTAGAAAAACATACAAAGCTGAAAATACATAAAGTATAAGCTAAAGAGATTTTATTTTATCTTTTCTCTGAAGTCTCTTTGCTATAAAAACATTTATTATATAACTAATCATGTAAAAATATGCATCGTTGATCTCTAATGGAATTGCAGTTCACTCAAGTAACACTTCATCGTAAACAATGTATTTGATTTTGCTTGACATTGCAATGATAACAACTATACACATATTTGTAGTTTCCGCTATACATAATACAGTTGCCCATGAAATAAATATTTTGTGCTTGAAATATAATAAAATTTTGTACGGAGTCTGCCTCTGTAATTTCTTCTCATTCAATGCTAATGTAAGACGTATTGGAATTTATTAAATTTGAAATGCCAGGAATGATGCATGTGTTTGTATCGACTAAATTAATGTCAAATTTCCCGTAATTATCACATTCCATGGTAATTATGTTGTATACTGTTGACTCCTACTTGAATGATATGCACTCGTGTGCCGATAATTACATTATTTATCCACTTAAATTCCACAAACGTACGACGATAATCAGGTGAAATCTTTGAAATTACATCTCTTTAATATAAGAGATGTTAAGAAGCCTTTCTTCATTGTTGACCGTGAAATTATCTAGTGTTTGACATACATGTTTCTCTTCATGTATTGTATCAATATAGTGAGCTATATTACCGATTCCCTTGAAGCCTTTAATTGAATTTGTATTTTCTATACTTTAATTTCGTTAATGAAAAATTCGTCTGGAAACGTGATGTTTCCATCTGTGTCAATGTCCTGTTTCTTTTAAACTATGCTTAAGAAGATGTTGCATTTTCGAAAAGGAACAGTCAATATATATGTTTGCCTTAACGAAAAAAATGATAAAAAATACAAGCAATGACAGAACCGACGTTCTTCCCAAGGAAAAAAAATATTAAGATAAATAAGATAAATCGCATATATTTTGTGACCAAAATGGTGGAGACAAGAAAGA
>NC_043005.1:60761753-60781753 GCF_006345805.1 Octopus sinensis | reverse complement strand
TCAGTTTTCGTCTACTAAATCCACTCACAAAGCTTTGGTCGGCCCGAGGCTATAGTAGATGATACTTGCCCAGTGTGAAACAAGCTACTTACCACGCAGCCACTGTCATATATCCTGAAAAATATAAATAAGAACGAAACTGGCCGAATTTAGTGCTTTTGAATAAAGTGGGTACGAATAAATGTTGAAAATGTAATGTTTTTTCCTAAAAGAAATATATATATATGTACAAATTATACCGAATCATCCATTTTAATATATGTGATATCACGAAATATACATACAAAGTAGACATAAACAATTTCAGTCACAATTATTTAAATACCAAATTTATTGATTTTCATCGTTTTGACAAATATATATTTATAGGAACTGGAATTAAACTGCGTGACATTCATTGAGTTCACATTTTAAGCACTGAGGAATAGCTAATAGCATCTATTTCAACAGGAGTTGAAAGCGGATTATGGATTTGGTTCAGTGTGAGATAACTCTTTATACTTCATCGCCAGTTAAACATTGTGACAATATTGATTTTTAGAATTGTCTTAATGGATCCCAAATACATGGCTGATAATTATCATATCGATCAAGATGACATGAAATGCATTGATGGTATCACTGATGGGTTTGAGCACAAAATGTAAAGGAACCCTATGTTAATTCTTCCGGGCATTTTGCTCTATTGATTCGACAATCTATTAGCCACAATTCTATAATGTAGCAACAGCAGCAGCAGCAGCAGCAGTAGCAGTAGTAGTAGTAGCAGCAACAAAAATAGTAGTGGCACCACTGTTATACATGGCATCTGAATCGATAGGAATCGACAACAATAGGCGCGTCTGCCACCGTATTGACATGAACACAATTGTATAATAATTATATGCCAACATCAAAGCACATTTAAAAAACGATGTTCTTTGTAAAAGTCCACTGTCATACACATTACAAATACTTCATTTGAATTTGTGGAAGAAAGGAGTGTTTCAAATATTTCCTTTGATAGATCTTTTCCAAAGAAGATAACCCTGATAGCAGTATGGAGTTTATGCAAGAACAATCAATTAGTAAACCGTTACAGTTTCAGCATATTAGACGTGTGCATTAAGCTGGGAATTCTGTCTTTGATAACTAGGAAGACTTTAACATAAATATCTTATATAAAGACTGTAAATTAATTGAGGCATATGCCTTACTTGAAGGGGGTGAGGTAAGTGCTTACTTCTACCCCAGTATTTTTTTTGTCTCCATATGAACGATAAACCTCAAAACTAGCGTGGCAAAGATTCAAACTGTAAAGAGACGCACTTTTATGTTAGAGAGAAAAATTCCCCATCGTCCAACAGATTATCATATACAACCATTTTGATATAATTTCATTAAGCAAACAGTAAATTATAAGAGGATAATACATTGCACTACATTCACATTATGGCAAGAGGCTGTCATGCGATTTTACAGAATGTAAAGGAACTTTCTATAATTTTTTCCAGGAATTTTGTCCTATTGCCTGTTTCATCACTACATTTCACAAATTTCAAATGTCCGATTTTTACGGGTTAAGAAACCAATGTGTTGTGGAGAGATAGGTACCATGAAGTTGATTTACACAGATCATATAAAACTAATAGTGTCGATTGTGGCTAAGTGACAGAAACGATGCGATTGTAGAATGTAAAATATAGTAAATAAGTCTGTTTCTTCCATGAAATGACACGACATCAAACATTATGGGTAATGGAAAAATGGGATTAAGAAAGTTATGTTGGTAATTTGTCAAATCAGAGTTCTCCATTACCCTAACATTTTGCAAAATTCCTCCACGATTTGTGTTACTCAGGATGTTCCCTGCATTTTCAAATATAGAAATCCTTATTAACTTTTGCCAATCCACATAAGAGAAATTTAAATATTATGGTAGTGAAGTCACGAAGGTTAAGCTGTCCGAAGGTAAATTCATAGGTAAAAAATTCAAAACCGGTATTTTGTTACTTTCTAAACTTAACGCTAAATAGTTTAATTTGCATGCTGAGGATCAATGTTAATTTGCATGCTGAGGATCATCATGATTATTGTTATTTATTTTGGCAACACGTTTTCATAGAGATCCACTAAGCAAACTTTTCTCCTTATCATTCTATGAAGTTGTTTGTCCTATTTACAAACATAAGACATCAAAACATTGGAATTATTACTTTAGATGAAAAATGAATGTCCGTCGTAAGACATTTTAGAACACATGCAATTTATCGCAAACATCCCTTTTGTAGTGTTTACTAGTGGTTTGCAATGCGCTGAAAAATGTAACCACAATGTTCATAGCAATTATGACCCTAATATTTATAAAAACAGAAAAGCAAAGGATTAAAAACATTCTAAAGGAAAGAATGTTAATGTAAACAATGAAAGGCACTGATATATACAGAGAAAATCATTATTTGACATGCAAAAACGCAATAATATAAGCACTAAATAACACGAATATCTCATCTGGTACTAGCATTGCTATCTAACGCAAAGCATTGGACATTGGACAACTCAGTACAGAGAAGAAAACACGAAAAGTTGTCACAACATTGAGTTCTAATTGTTATTGATTCTTTTTACTGCTAACGTACTTCAGAGCATTTGATCTTCTACTTCATTTCTTAAATTTAGAAGAAATGGTTATCTTAAGACATTTAAAACTTTTAAAAAGTTAAGTGTTCTCAATATTCCTGGCAGAATTAACTTCAAAACACGCGCCAACATATTTCCAACTGCCAAATAAAAAATAGAACATAGGGAGATCCCGAGGTTTAATTTTTTTCACATGCACAACATAAGACGTAAAATAACAAAGGAAAGGCACAATAAATAATATTCCTATAGTTGAA
Source organism: Octopus sinensis (assembly GCF_006345805.1). NCBI lineage: Eukaryota > Metazoa > Mollusca > Cephalopoda > Octopoda > Octopodidae > Octopus > Octopus sinensis. The sequence continues at coordinate 60,778,877 of NC_043005.1, read as the reverse complement.
CATGAATGGGGATAGGAAATAATTCTAAAATATTTTTGATGAAATATTCACTAGATGACGGATGCCATTGGTTTAGAAATAAGAAACCCACATTTATTTGGTATATTGAAAATATTTACGACACATTTTGTTGGTACATAACATTATACATATTCACCGGAGACAGTTAGTTTTGGAAATAACTATTGACAATCGTATGACTATCTATACGGTATATTTGGATGGTCTGTGTATTCTTTTTTTTTCTTTTGTTCGTTGTATTTGACTTTTGTCTCCGCAGAATTATTTGTGATATTTGTGTCTCTTGAGATTTTATCACCGCTTAGTGTTATGAAGGTGACTGCAACTTTTGTTAATACTTTCAAGGTTAACAGTAGGTTTAAGCTGTCGATATTTTTTCTGGCTTTCTCTTATTTGGTGTACTTCTGTACTGATAATAACACCTACAGAAGCTCTTCATTAAATTCGTTAGAATTCAGGGGTTCGTTATAGAATGGTAACGTATCCTTAGCGGTCAAAGGTTTGGAAATTCCCTTTTTAATGATACCCTCGAATATTTCGTTTTTGGATTTGGTTTGCAAGATTCTTTATGTGAATTCGTGTGTTTTACCTGTGAGTGTGTTAAATTATAAGGCAAAAAAAGAAAATGACTCTCCCCAGACACAACAGAACACCGTCGAAGTTATTGATTATACAGGATGGTTGATTCGAATTATATTTAGTATGACGATAAATAGTTAGGCCTTCTATGTGGGAAGTGTTTCCCTGTAATTTGTTCCAGCATCACGTCAGAGCAGTTTAATACTGATAATTTAGTTCTACTGTTATTCTCAGACCAACTATACATACATACATACATACATACATACATACATACTACATACATACATACATACATACATACATACATGCATGCATACATACATACATACATACATACACACACATATATATATATATATATATATATATATATATGTATGTATATATATATATATATATATATATATATATATATATATATATATATATATATATATATACGTACACACATTGTGTATAGACGCACATAGTACATTCGTACGTACATACATGTATACATAGACATCTATATATGTGTATGCGTAAGTGCGTGAACAAAAAATGAGAGCTAGATGAGGGAACAGAGAAAATGAAAAAAAAAACTAAGTGATAAATTTCATTGAAGTTTGGTTGTCTTAATTACACAAACATCATTATCATTTACTTGGTAAACTACATTTGTCAGTCTACCTTAGTTAATTCATTGAAGTTAAATAATTGTTAGAATCTACACAAGTTGTAAATAATTTCTCAATAACTTAAAACAGATACGTCCATTGTTCTACTAGATTCTGTAGACGATTGTCTAATATCCTCGCTGCCTTTTAGTTATACAAACATCATAAGATATGAGCTTCTATCTAACTACAAGCACAGGCGTATCTGTGATATCAAGAAGTCTGTTTCAACAAAAGATGGTTCAGGGCTTCAATTCCATTGAGCTGTACCTCATAGCGAAGGTAGGCTATCACTGCTGTGGGACACGCACGATTTTATCTGATGTGATCTCATAAATAGACACCGTAGATACCTGTCGCAGTGGTTATTAATTTTCTCGGATGTTATACACCCCTAAAACCATATATCATGCTTTAACAGCACCTGTGTGATGAGATCACAAAGAGTGTGATCAGATTTATGTTCTGGGAATCGGTCTTCTATATTCTTTGCATCAGATTGAGAGGTCCAGTAAAAGTCAGCGTAAATCACGTCTCTGTATTTGACAATTTTGCAAAGAACTACAAAAATGTAAATAATTAGTACAAACTTCCGAGTATCTTTCTAAATACCTTTATGATATATTTACCTTTTGTCCTTTAGTCTTTCATTTTTCCGTTTGATTAAATTGCTACAGGTGATATACACATTGTATTTTATTTAACTAGGCTTCTTCGCTACGAAAGTTTAGCGTCACGAATTACCGTTAGATATCAATATCGAAAAATTATCACTACTCCCAAAATAGTACAGTCTCTATATATTTAACTAAATGATTAATTGCCTTTACGTGTGAAAAGTATTGTGTATTTCTGTATTCACTATTCACAATTTAAATATATAAATGGAGACACAATATGAATGAAAGAAAAGCAATGATATATAATAAAAATAAAAATAATAATAATAATAATAATGATAATAATAATAATAAATAATAATAATATAATAATAATAAAATGATAATAATAATAATAATAATAATAATAATAATAATAATAATAATAATAATAATAATAATAATAATAATAATAATAATAATAATAATAATAATAAAGTAAGAGCAGGAAAACAAAATTACATCAAAAATCATCACAGAAGTTATGCGCCCAAAATAATATTGTATAAATAGTTATATATATAAATATATGACTATGATTGTTTAAAAACTTTTTAAACCTTTGAAAAAATCATACTTTATATATATATATATATTAATACAATATCATTCTGGGCGTATATCTCTGTGATGATTGTTTGATGTAATTTTTCCTACTCTTATTTTATAATACATAATCTCTCTTATTAAATGTCTAACTAACTTACGGTTTTAGACATTTCCCTACGAAGAGGACTTACACGAAGTTCAGTATACTGCATTCTCATTGAATATATTCGCTTAACAATATATATATATTATATATATATATATATATATATGTCGGTAGCCATAAAATCTTATTAAATCAAATTCATTTATTTATGTATAATAATTTGTAGTCAAATTTGAATTGTATACCCGCTAACAAATGCATAATTTCATATATATATATACATTATTAGCGTATGTATATGTGTTTGTGTATATTATGGCTATATGTCCTTGCGTATGAGTGTATTTGTTTTTATATATGTGAAAATATACTTATATATATATATGTGATTCTATAATTTAATATAGCAAAGAAATAAAACTAAAAAGATTGTAATCCTTAGTTTTTGAATTTGTAATAGAAATTAAAATTTATCAATGTAATAAAAAATTCGGACTGATTTATTATTATTTTATTTTATTTTTTAAGTGTACGTGAAAGATAATGAAAGAATTGTGTATTACGTGGCTCTGTGATATAGATTATGCGTATTATATCATTAATTTGTGTTTACCTAAAAAAACTACTAAATAATCTATAGAGAGTTTTATTAGATAAAAATATCAATTAGAAGTTTAATTGAATATTTATATAAATTCAATTCTAATTATGTAAGGATTGTGGTTACACTACTTCGTAGTAGATTCTATATATGTTATACATAGTATTTTTAATCATTATTATATTACACTTGAAAATATAGTATTGTAATCCAAAATTATATCCAAGTATCTACTAAATATATTCTGTCAGAGTTCAGGTAATATATATTTATTGCTTTATTAAATAAATTTATAAATGATTAATTATTTATATATTTACGTATATATCTAGAGAATAGAACCAGTAGCGTGTATATATGTGTGTGGGTTTATATAGAAATATTATATACTCTATATCTATGACTAATAACGACTGTGCATGCATGCATATATCTAATATATCTAGAAATATTGAGAGAACAGGTGTTTAAGCCATTTGTTGCGAGTATAGCTTTTTACTTCAGCTATTGCTGAAACTTTGTTTAAGGGTTAGTTTACACACCAGTTACATTGATTTGAAGCCAGAAATATAAAATTCAAAATACATTCTTAAATAAACCCAGGTTCAATATGGCACCGCTAGGATAATAAGGGTACAAAAGTACAACTGATAGCTTATAATCCTGAAACTATGAGAATTGCAAGGATTTATTTATATCAGTCCTGTTCTTTTTCAAGCAATATTTTGTCATTTCTTTCATAGAATAGCTCAAATAATTCCACTTCACTAAAATCCCTGTGTTTTGAATAGTTACACATTCAGGGAAAATGGAGGGCATCACTAGTATTTGGGCCTTTTTCTAGGTAATTTGTTTTTTTCTCATTTGTTACTCGCACCTGATGCCTGTCTATCTTCAGCAGAACTTTCTTTCTGCCTCACGTCGTTATCTTTTGTTTTCGTACTTCGTGATTGCAATTCTACTGGGACGTGAAGGTGACTGCCTGAGAGATGATGAGTGTGTTGACCGGTGTCAGTTTCATCTTCTTTCTCCGAATCCTCAGCTGTCAGATCCGTAGCCTCCGTGGGGTTCAATGAAAATATCATATGAGCCGTCATCTTCCTCTTCAAGAATACTCAAAATTTCATTCGAAGACAGTTCACGTTTCATGAAAAAATGCACAATAGCGAAAAACTAGAAACTTTAGCACTCGGAAAGTGCAGACCTCTGCCAAGCAGTATGCCCTTCGTCACCCCTATTGTTTGATTTACACCGGATCGCCTCCAAAATCTAAGCATGTGTTTCGTGTCATATTTTGAGCATTGCCTGAAAAGTTCATCAAAATCCATTCATAACTTTCAGAGTTATGTTGCTAACAAACAAACAAACACACAGTCAGACGAACAAACCAACAATGGCATAATAATAACATCCTTGGCGGAGGTAATAACACGTATATTAAGAGAAAACTATGCTTCCATTGTTGAAAATCCATGTTTCAATGAAAACACTCAAAATATAGGAAAAAGCACATGTTGTACTGTGTAAAACATGTGCCATAAGGTACCGTTAAATAATTTAACAAACAAACGTCACTGCAATAGATCTTATGAATTATATTCATTTGTTTCTATCTCTAACGAAGTATTTATGTATTATTTTAATAAAATGCAATATGTTATGACCATATTCCTGAACGATCAAACAATTAATAACTCATCTATTTAGAGAAGTAATCTCCGCAAAGGTGTGTTTTTCAACATTAGCTGACATGCACACATGCTTACTCTCCCAAGGTCACACAGCTTCTGAACTGTTGCATTGAGACAAGTTCAATACATGTTCTATGGAAATTTCTGTTCCTGTCGTTGGAGATTATTTGCGCCAGGTATCCTGTTTCTGATAACTTTCTCCTTCACTCTTACCAGTCTCAGCTACTGTAAGCGGGTCTTTGTTGGTGCGGGGGTTTCCTCAGACAGAAACATCATATGATGGCTTGCAAAATGAACTCTTCAGCAGCCACCCAACATATTTACATGCACAGACACAAGGATACACGCACACATACCTACAGACATACTCACAACACTTACACACACATCCATACACACGAACGCACACGCGCACACACATAAATAATCAATCCAACTATTGATTGTAATCTGGTGTCACTACTATAGAAAAATGATACCATATAACAAGTACATAACATATTTGAAATGCGCATGTTTAATATCGACTTTGAATTCAATATTCACACCCGGACCGAGTCCGATTCACACATTTACTTGAATTAGCACAATCTCGATTTAGTAATATTTCTTCGACCCATTGTATTGAAATTCCAACAATTATTTTACATCTTTCGCCAGATAGCTTTTATGATTTCATTCATTCTTAGAATTCTCCGCTATTATTCATATATACATTTTGTAATCGTAACCATTTGATAGTTTTGCTGATGACATCTAATCGGATTGTAACATTCGTTCTTGAAAATCAAAACTCGTCACTCTATTCTATGCTTTACTTTAAATTAACTCTTGTCATTTCCCCTTTCTTGCCTAGCAGTAATAATTAAAATACATTTATCACGAACCTATAAACATATTACACGACTACTTATTCTGGTATTCGCGAATGAACTAGACGGGTCTGTGTCGTAGGTTAACGACTAGCTATTTATTTTGCTGGAACACATTTTCAGCTGAGTTGACTAAAGTAATGTGAAATGAAAATATGTAAAATTAATCAGTCAAATCATCCTGGCGCAGCAACATTTTCTATATTACCTCCTGTTGTATTTATATGAATCATGCATGCAATTTATACAATATAGAGTGAATATTACATAACACACTTTCTGCGAATTCTGTGTGGTTCGGTAGGAAATCTCATTGTTTATTGAAGATGCATATTTAATTATCATAATTTCAGACGTATGTCTGATTTATACAATACTACTATATCTGCCGAGATCAGTTGATTTTAGTTTGAAGTAACTTTTGCGACGTATTCTAACCTATTTTCTTCGTTGAACTTTCAATTTTCATTAATCTTATATATCTCAAATTATGCATTATCACAAAATAAGATTAATTGCAATATTTTCTTACAGCTATAAATAATAAATTATTGATTTGTTATTTATAAAATTACAAAGAAAAATGTGACTTATTTTTCTTTCCAAATAAATGATTAATAAATATGATATATTTCTACATTTACGAAATATAAATTTATGTTGCCAATTTACCTTCGAGCATAATTTTCTTTTTGCATTACAAAAAGAATTGTTAAAGTAAATTAATAAATTAACAGTGAAAATGATGCCTTATCTCTCAGGGCAAATTTCTAATTAGCAAATGTTGTCTTTTCACAAGACACCTCTAATATCACTATTTCTATTTAAAAATAAATAAATATGAATGTAAAAGAAATTGTGTATAAATGTATATACATATATACTTACATACTGATAAGCACAGAGAAAGACACAGACAAACACATACACACACGCGCGCGTATGTCTATGTGCATAGTATATATAAGTATGAATGAGTATATAAACGTATGTACGTATGTTCATTTAGCCTGTCTATATCTATGAGCGTATTCATGCATATTACATGCATTACATGAAAATATAAATGCATATTTACATGCATATATATATATATGTGTGTGTACATAGATACAGATAAATATAGATGAATACATACACACATACGAACATACAAACACATATCTATCCATGTATCTATCAATATATATATCTGTATAATCTGTGTGTATATATATACACATATCTATCCATGTATCTATCAATACATCTATCTGTATAATCTGTGTATATATATATATATATATATATATATATATATATATATATATATATATATATTCGTGTACATGTATGGATAATATGTGTGTGTGTTTCTATTTTGTATATATGAATATATGTATTTCACGATTATTATATGCATATTAGGTTGTGAGTATATATCAAAGCGTTACGTAACTAAATCCTCTCATTGCTAATAATTATTAAATTTGAGAATACTCTGGAACCACTCAATTAGTGAAGTACATCAGAAATACTGGGAAGATCATCCCTGCCAATTAAGCACAATTGTTGTAGTATATTAACAAGAAACACCCTGAAGTGTAGGCATCTCATCAAATTTCTTTCAAGCTTATCATTTATATTATAGTCACTTACGTGTGGTTTCGTCTTTACCTTTTACCCAAATCCATAGCCGCCGCCATCTTCTATTATTATTATTATTATTATTATTATTATTATTATTATTATTATTATTATTATTATTATTATTATTATTTTTATTATTATTATTTTTATTATTATTATCATTATTATTATTATTATTATTATTATTATCGTTATTATTATCATCATTATTATTATTAATATTATTATTATTCATTATTATGATCATGAGCATTATTATTTGTATCCTCACCATCATGATCATGTTAATAATAATAATAATAATAGTTATAATAATAATAATAATAATAATAATAATAATAATAATAATAATAATAGTAATAGTAATAATAATAATAATAATAATAATAGTAGTAATAATAATAATAATAATAATAGTAATAATAATAATAATAATAATAATAATAATAATAATAATAATAATAATATATGTACATATACATGTACACACATGCACAAACACTCACGTATGAATATATATATATACATACACACTTGCATAATTATATATGACTGAGTGTGAGTATGTGTATTTGCATACATTTACGGATAGAAAGCGAAAGGTTGTGCAAAAATGATTGCAGATGTTCAAAGACAAAGCAATTTACATATATATTAGAATTATATAGTTGTATCCAGTTATTATTTATAATATGCTCTCTGAAAGTGCGCAGGTTCGAGCTTGTCGTTAGGAATTTTGTGTTGCCACGGGACTGTTCTGTTTACAGTTTGGTTACAATAACCTGAATTTGTGTTTTCTGGAACGCTAACATTCCGAACGATGCACATTAATTATTTTTTAGACCGGAGAATTAACAATTATTACATCACAAAAGTCCTCCGAAAATGCCATTTTGTTATCTGTGGCCAAAACCTGTGCAAAGTGACATTTGTCGGAAGGATAATGCTGAAATCAAATATATAAGAACCTTCATAGCGGTAGAGACCACGATCACTTATAATATGAAAAAATATGGTTGGTATATCCCTGGGAAAAATAGAACACAAACACAACGGATCAGATATAAACAACTGGCAGAGAGTAGAGAAACTATGTCCACTTGTGGAAATCTGCTGAGGAGCATTAGCCAACATAATGCTAAAGATCAGAAAAAAGGAAATGCCTTTGCTGGGCTGTTGAGAAATTTACATATACTACACTCCGATTGCAAGTTTAGATTTATATATGTACGCTTATATAAGTAACAAACAGCACCAGAAATTATGTATAATAAACAGCGTCAGCATTTGTATATGTAACATACTGTCTCAGCGTCTTGAGAAATTAAGTTTCTCAAAACCAGAAATGAGATAGCTAATTAGAATACTATAGTTATAAGCTTCCGAAGCTACCAATGGAACTAAAAATATGTATAACTTTCCAAAAGTTTAACAATATAAGTTCTTGTGTATGTGTTTAGACGTGAAAATATACGTATGAGTATTCAGACGTAAAACAAGAATACAGATACAGATATGCATTCATTACTAATAATAACAACGGTGGTGCATCAGCATGGCCGCAGCTCTGAGCTGAAACTAGAGAGGAAAAAAAATTGCACACATGCACACAAACATACACAATTAACCTGTAGATGTTATTGAAATTCTAATGAAAGAACATTCGATCTAAGTTAGAAACCGATATTTCTCTATTGACAATAAAGATTAGAAATAAGACAAGTGTGTTACATTCACTGTCTTCCTCGCAAACACACACACAACAACAACAACATCGGCAACAGCAAAAGGAACAAAGACGACGACAACAGCAATATATATATACATATATATATATATATATATATTATATATATATATATATATAAAGATATATATATATATAAATATATATATATATATATATATAAATATATATATATATATAAATATTATATATATATATATAAATATTATATATATATAAATATATATATATATATATATATATATATATACATATATATATATATATATATATATATATATATATATATATATTATATATATATATATATATATATATATCTATATATATATATATATATATACATACATATTCTTATTCTTTTTTATTCTTTTTACATGTTTTAGTCATTTGAATGTGGCCATGCTGGAAACCGACTTTAGTCGAAAAATTCGACCCCAAGACTTATTCTTTTTAGGCTTAGTACTTATTCTATCGGTTTCTTTTGTCAAACCGTTGAGTTTCGGGGACATAAACACAACCACATCTGTTGTCAGGTGATAGTGGTTGTGGGGAACATAGACACAAAGACACACACACATCAATATATATATATATATATATATTATATATATATATATATATATATATATATATTTATATGGACTTCTTCTGTTCCCGTCTACCAAATCCCCTCACAAGGATTTGTTCGGCCGGATGATATAGTAGAAAACACTTCCCTAAGGTGCCACGCAGTAGGACTGAACCCCGAACCATATGGTTGGTAAGCAAGCGTTTTACCTGAAAGGAGAGAAACAGGATTCAGTCAAGAGAATATAAAAATTATATAAAACCTTTTCATTATTTTTGATAGGTAGAAATTTGCAAAAGTCGAGGAAGAGAGAAGGGATTCAAGCTTGGCATTTGTATGACTGATTTCAAATCTCGTAGATTGTTTCTAAAGTAGAAAGAATTTCCTGAAATTTTCTATTAGATATTAAAATTGGCAGGTCACATATGTGAAAGCGCAACCATCCATCCATCCATCCATCCATCCACCCATCCACGTGTATGTGTATATCTATCTATCTATCTATCTATCTATCTATCTATCTATCTATCTATCTATCTATCTATCTATCTATCTATCTATCTATATATGTATCTTAGCTATCTATTTATCTAGGTTACACATTATACTTATGTCTATGTATATGCAAGTATAACAATAGATGTATACATTTTTGCGTGTATTCTCTATATATTAATATATATACACATACACACACGAATATACACACACAAATAGTAAGGGAGCGGCAAGCGCGAGGAAAACAGCATGTTTAGAAGAAAAGAGAAGGAAGATTATCGAAACTGCAAGGAATGAAGTTAAAGAATATTGGAAATAAATATTATATAAAAGGCAGCGTAGAAATTTGTAATAAAAATATAATGATCGCGATAAAATTTAATATCGCGCAGGTAAATTTCATGTCGCATTTGTGGCCCTGTCGGTTAGGGTTGTGCATTGTTGATTCTGAAAATTAATCTGCAAGACTGAAATTTCGTCTAAAGTAATTTTGATTATAAATTCGTTTTTCAATTGCGCCATGCCCGCAGTCACTTTTAATTACTACAATTTAATTAAATGCCAGTTATCACACGCAGTTTCACAGAAATAAGCCCCCGGTAAAGCAGCAAACTAACCTTACGGGCAAATAATAATTTCCAATCTATTGTTTCATAATTATAATGAGGCTGACGTATAATATGCATTAACATATACATACGAGTATACATCTATATGCAACACACACACGCATACGCACACACATGCGCACACACATTTGCATACCTTTATATGCATATATGTTTACACAACCATGCAAGCATATACACACGTATCATTTTTGCAAAATTATTTTCAATAGTTTATCGAAAGTAGTGAAAAATGAAAATGAAATATTTCGATACGTTTAGTGAAGGTTTTTCAAATATTAAATGCTCTCGTAGCGACTCAAGTAAATTCTGACGGCGCAGGCGCATATCTATAATCAAATAAATTCCAATCGTGCCATTCTTAAAATTTTCTGTCAAAGAGAGCAGTCTCTGAATTCCTTTATAATGTGCTAGTCTTTTCTAAACAGACGTGATGTGATGTAAAAAGCATTTTGTTGCTATATGCGTCAATTTGTGAGATCATTCTCACTCTCTCTTTAGGCTGGTCAACATTTATATCCGTCTCAAATAAACTTGGTAAAACCAATTGAATGCACCATTCCATACGCCATTTATATAAACTCATGTCTTCAACTCACTAATTTTATTTGTCTTTGCTTTGCTTGAGTTTCTTTAATTAGGAAAATGACAAAAATGTTTTATAACATTTTTTCCTACTTCCAAAATTCTATGACTTCGAATCGGCAAGGCTTAGGAAAGATTACACGTGGCTGAAAAGTTTTAAACATAATAAAATATTTCCATATTAGCGATAATCCCTGCTAATAAAGGTAAGATTGTTCCATTAATCATTAACTATCATTTTGTCAGTACGAAATTAATTTGTCATCTCTGGAATTATCCTTTCTCTCCACCAATTAGTATTCTTTTCCCACCTTATTGTTAGTTTTCTAATCATAAACAATAACTCATTGAAAAAATAATCACGGATATGAATTAAAGGAAAATACTTGAGTTTAAATTTATATAGCTAGGATTGATGCTCCTGATATCTTTCTCTCCTCAATCTTTCTCTCGTCAAATTAGGCACCTAAGACTGAGATTTAATGTAAAGAGGAATGACTTAAATTCAAATTTAGAGAATTCAGTTGAAATTTTCTGTGATGCAATACGTTGTTAGCGTACACATCCTTTGTTTTATGCCTCTTTCTTCCTGGATACTCACACACTCAACACACACACGTACATACATACATGTGTACATAGATATATGCATGTTTTTATAACACTTATATTCTATAAACGAACAAAATAACCTAACATATTGTACAATATTAGATAAGTACAATAAAATAAAATTGATATTGACAACGAGATATTCTATTTTATAAGAATGTGATTTCCATTCTTTAAGAGAGGGTCACTACCTTTAAAAGTGTCAAACACTCTTAGCAAATATTGTCTAATATGGTTGGGAATTAGTCAAATCATATGCTTCTTTCCGGAGTATAAATTACAAATGTATAAATGAAAAAACCCAATGTATATTACGGAATGAAAAAAAGACAACAAAAAACAAACTATTATTCTGTTTATATTTTACTTGTTTCAGTTAGTAATGCGGCCATATTAGGTCACCACGCTATAGAGGTTTCATCCAACAAATCGACCCCAGTGCTAACTTATAATTTTGTTTCTTATTCTATACTTCACTTTTGCTACACTGATAAATTAGGGACTAAACAACCCAATATCATCTGTTAAGTGGAAATGGGACACACACAAGCCCTAAAACACAAACATGCACATACACTCACGCACACATATAAAATACATATGAATATATATGTGTTTGTGAGTGTGTGTATGTGTGTGCGAGTGTGCATGTGTGTATATAATAGTTAACGCTCATTCATCATAGGAATCAAAATTAATTGTGGTACCAGTAGCAGCCAAAATTCTTCCTGCAAAATTAGTGGTATTACTTGATGGGCGCTTCTGTCGCCGTGGACTTTAGCTGTAACAAGTTTGTGGTTTTCTTAAATGAAAATGTCTGCCGCTCTTGGTTTTATCACAAGGAAGTACTCTCTGGCAACCGCCTTGTAAGAGAAATCCATCGTCAATGATATAGGAAAAAAACAGTGACACAAATAAATAAAACGTAAGAAACATACTATCATAAGTTCGTAAATCATATACACTGATATATATTGTATAAACTAAACCAAGAAATAAATAATTGTTAATAAATTAACTTGTATAATCTCATATAAATAAATGAAGTATCTAACATAGCAGACATATAACTTGCTTGTAAAGAGAAAGAGCCTTGTGCAGGGGGAGAAGACATTTTTTATCTCTCCTCCACTACCCCCGCACACACCGGCAACAGAAATTCTCTTATCCTTTTCTTCAAATCGGAACACCCGAGGAATATGTGTCTATGTATGTATATATTTTAGGAGCGATGGGTTTCGAAGCAGATAATGCTATAATATCTCGTGTAAATATCGGGTTGCAAATCCTTTTGGAGAGAAATGATTGAAGTGGAAGACGAACCCTCATATTCATTTTCCCACGAGAAATTTTTATCTAACCGAAGTGGTTTGTTACCCACTATTTAAATAATTTTTCCTTGCTTAACTGCTTCCAGATTCACTGTCCCCGAAATCATTTTACATTCGCCAAGTTTCTAACTTATTATGACGGCAATAGTGCATATTTTTATTCAAATTTTCCTACTACTGCACGTACACGAGAACAAACACGCACACATACATATACACACACTAACACAGGTACACTCTCATATTTACTTCAACTAAATCACTGTACATAACCACAAATGCATCGGTCAGTTATGTTGTATCATCACAAATGTAGAGCATGCTGTTAAGCTAACAAACATTGGGAGGATTTGAATGAAAAGTGAACCATGTAATTCCAGCTTCCATGTTTGCTTACTATGATGAATGCTTTACATTGGGCAAAGGTAGTCGTTTAGATTCATCTTTAATAAATCCGAAATAATATATTGAGGCACAGGGTCATCTTTTAAACGATGATTAAATAGGGTGTCCTGATTGCTGTTATTCCCTTTCTACTTATTTTTCCGTGTCTGTGTGGCCGTCCGTCTATGTGTATGCGAATATATATGTGAACGCGCGCACGCGTGTGTGTGTGCCCGTTTAGTGTTGACTATCAGAAGAAACATCACTCAACAGCATAGTGTAGATTAAAAAAGTTTTTATTTAGGTCTATAAATTCTCGAAGGGAATGAAAAATAAATACATTTACCATCTAATTAAATTCCCGAACCATGGTTTCTGACTTATTTCAGTAAAGCAAAATTTACTGAGACCGTCTTCTTCAGCGGGTAGTCTTAGATTAAATATACACACAATGAGATCAATTCAGTATGTAAACTCATTGTTTGTACAATCTAATTTTTTTCAAATCCACTGCGCTGTCGCAGTCTATTGTTGGCAACGGAGAGGATGCTGGTAAAACCTCAAACAAATTTACCCAAAATCATTAAACATAATAAATAATATCAGGGTAATAAGATTATAGAAGTTTTTACTACCAGCAGTCTAGCGCAAAAAAAAAAATAGTCAATAAACTATATATTATTCATATAAAATATCGTGTACATTTATCGTGTATATAATATCGTGTACATTTATCGTGTATAAAATATCGTGTACATTTATCGTGTATATTTAATCTAAGACTACCTGATGAAGAAGACGGCCTCAGTAAATTTTATTTTACTGAAATAAGTCAGAAACCATGGTCCGGGAATTGAATTAGATGGTAAATGTTTTTATTTTTCATGTCTTTTGCATATATACTAAAACAATATTAACTATCTATCGGCATGTAATAAAATAAGGAGCAGATGTACTTCAAGATGAAATGGCTGGAATTTTGCCCTATCGACCTACATAATGGCCTAAACGTATTGAATTGGACAACAGGATTCCGGTGGTCGGCAAAATTACTCGTCGCAGCTCTTTGATGGAAAATTATGAATGAAATAGTTTCCCCTCAACGCTAACCATTATTTTCTCTTATTTCATTCTTCTCTTTTCCCTTCTGTTTCTATTTTTTCCTCTCTTCACATGTAAACCACACCTACTCTTGCATATTATGGGTCTCACCCTATGCATCATTTGTTCTCTTGACGTGCTTCTTGACTCAGTTGTTTATTTAAATTTTGATTGTTATTTTATATATCATATTACTGGCTTCGTAATTCAGTTAAACTCACCAACGCGACGAGGTAACCTTCCTTTCATTAAGGTAATATTAGCCGGATGATTAACAACGTTGAGCATAGCTCATTGCATAACAATTTGATAACGATCATCAGATAGCTAAGAAGCATAGGTAGTGTGCATTATACTTGTTCCACTCCTTCAATTTGGATTTTGATTCGCATTAGTAACAGCTCTAGGTATTAAGTGTTAGCTCTATTGAGTTTCTTCACAATTTGGATATAGGAAAAGGTGTGTAACTTCCGATGCTAACAAATCGTTTTTTCTCATCGTATACTGATCTACTTTCTTCTGAATACTTGCCACACATGGCCTGAAGCTAACCAACTTCGTACACTTGGATCCCCGGATCGTATTATCGTATTAATATATATATGTTTATGTGTATGTGTGCGCGTGCTCGTGTGTGTATATGTATGTGCATTTGCGTGTGTTATATAATGAATATATGTAGCAGCTACTGCACAAATATTATGCTATATAAAATATAAGAAAACGAAGGACTAGCAATAGCTATAACTACAATGATTTCTAACAGAACCTGGAATAATATTATGATCTTCACAGGAAGTTATAGTTATGTACATGGTTGCTACTTATTTAATCGATTCTAGAAATGCTAACCACGACCAAATTTATAGGCAGAAAAATGTAATATATCTATCGAAAAGAATTTTCCAGTTACCCTATGAATACATCAATATTGTATGTTTTAGTAGACTTTAAGCATAATGCATGTATTTTTATGTAGTAAAGGTGGAATATCACTCTACTAGTATTCCGTGATACATCTTGCAACATTGTATTTTTTTAAACCTATTGCGAGATATTTCAAAGTTATGCAGAGATTATTGCTGTTTTATTTTATGACGAGGAAAGTAAAATACACATAACAATAATATAGAAAATAAATTTCCTCATATGCTTCTACGATGCCATCAGTATTTATTCAATGTATAGATTTTCATCCAAATAATGTTTACTGTAGGAAATCAATAAGCAATAGATGAAAAATGAATTCATCAATATGATTCATACAGAATCTACAAATTTTCGTAACCTCTCGTCAAAAAATCGCTACCAATTTCAAAAACAAAATTTTGATTTTCGTTACAAAATAGAAGTCAATAGAAAAAATGAATAAATAAAACCCACTGTACTGACAAGTAACTATACCATTTAAGTAATATGATTCCTCCTAAAATAATTATTGGAACACTTTCTTTGATAAGATTTATTGTTCCAATATTAAATAAAAATTATTCATCTATTAGAATATCTCGATAGTACCGCTTTTAATTACTATTAACACAGCCAAAAATCATTACCAATATAGAGAATACCACTATATTACTCAAAACAAAATCATGACCCGTATCACTCCCTCGACAATTATCGTTGTAAATATCACTGTCCCCATCGTCTTCATCATCCTGCTACTGCACCTCCTCATATTCATGTCTGCCATTATTATGCTAACACAATCAATAACGGTATCAAAGAGATTATCATCTGTCATTCTATCTCCTAAAATAACAGCCAAATCTGCAAAAATCTTACAGAAAATTCTTCAAATTCAGAAGCTACTTACTCATCGTGGTCGGGTGAAAAAATCACAGGTTTGGAAAGATCAGAGTTATAATCAAATTAATTTTCTGCGTTTGATCACAGATCTGCTTGTTTAGACAGCGCCTGAGGCTAAACAACAACGCCAAGAACAATATTTATACCAAATCACCGAAAATTACCACTACTAATATTGCAATTAGTACGATTACCACTGATACTAAAACTTGCGTATTGGCGACATCAATAGAGAACAAAAAAAATTCAACACCAATAAAGCACACAAAAATTTAAACTAAACACAAAAAGACGAACCCCATTTAGACAGAATAAAAACATAAACCTAAAATGATTCATAACAATATGTCCCAAATCAATAAAAACGATATCTAAAACTATAAACCTAAAACAATATCACAGTAACAATATGAAAAAAAACAACGTACAACGCTATACGCACTAATATCAATTTATCGTATTTTCTGGACATTTTTCGCTTAAAGTAA
>NC_043005.1:60756753-60759253 GCF_006345805.1 Octopus sinensis | reverse complement strand
CAGATGAAATCAAACACCGGGACATGATGGAAGAGATAAAAAGAAAGTACCTGCGGCAAGTGAGGAAAATATTGACCTCAAAGCTGAATACCAGAAACATAATTTTGGCAATAAACTCGCGCGGAGGCGCAGTAGTTCGGTATGGTACTAGAAGAGGTGCTAAAGGAGGTGGACAGGAAATCAAGAAAGCATGGAATATTCCCCATTAGAAGAGGAATATTCCAGGGAGATACGCTCTCCACTAATTTTCTGTCTGACACTAATACCTTTCATGTGACATGCTAACCAGGAGTGGGTGTTGATACAACTGTTACAGCAAAGCAATCAGCCATATCTTGCATATGGATGGTATAAAACTGTACGCTACAAATGCTAAACGGCTGGAAACATTACTACAGACAGCACATGGATTCACTAAAGAAATAAACATGAAATTTGGCTTTGAAAACAATTTGCCAAAGCAACCATGAAAACAATAGTCAAAGAAACATCATACGAGATAAAGCAAATAATAAAATGAAACTAAAGCTAGACACGCAAATATTTAGGAATGAATGAACTAGATACGATATAACACACACAAATGAAAGAGAAGATAAGAAAAGAATACTAAAGATGAGTTAGATCAATATCAAAAACAAAGCTCGATACGAAAAACAAGATAACAGGTAACAACACTCTAGCTGTCCCAGTTAAATGTTACAGCTACAATATTCTTTACTGGACTCTAAATGAACTAATCAAAATAGACAGGGAAAGAAGAAAAATAATGCAATAAATAATAATAATAATAATAATAATAATAATAATAATAATAATAATAATAATCCTTCTAGTATAGGTACAAGGGCTGAAATTTACTGGTTCTTAATTTATCGACCCTGAAACGATGAAAGGCAAAATCGACCTCGCGGAATATGTATAATATCTGTGAAATCCTAATAACATGCAGTAACTGTTAGTGACTTTGCCCTGATGCTGTACCAGGCAGTGGGTATGTCTGGTACTGTCAATAAAGCTGACCCGTTTCCTATGAAGACGCACGGACGCGATTCGATCTTTGCCCAGTGCTCTGAAGCGAAGAATTTGGACGAAGCTTGGGCAAACGTCGCGCATAACACGACACCCTCAATGTATAAACAGAAGCAGAAGCACTAATAGTAGTATTCGAATCGAGCAAAGAGCTGCTGCGAGTCGAAACGTCGCCGTCGATTTAAAACGGGACAATCAGGACTTTAGTATCTTAATCATAGTTTATTTTTTGGTGACGAAAATATATCAATAACGCCATCAACAATAACTCAATAAAAAAGATGTCTAATTTTCTGCCCTGTATGTGTTATTATCATATCAGTGCTGGCTTCAATAAGAAACGCATAACTAGGGATGAATGGAGGAACGGAAAATATTTCTAGCTGTAGCTCTAAAGTATATATAAATATTGTAAGAATATTAGGATTACCTAAATGGGTACTTAAAAGAGGGTACAACGGTTATTGAAACTATAGAAAGTCAGTAAACACTATATAAATTAATTAATTTTTGTAATCGAGGCAATCTCAACATTAACCACTCATTGTAATGGATAGATTAAGTATGAAATACGCACGCACTTTTGTCAAATCAATAAAGCAGACCCATTTCCTATGAAGACGAAAGCTAAAAGGTAAAGTTAGCTTTATTTTTAGGATTGATTTATTTTTGTGTTTAATAAATTATTACCTACAAGACTTAAGCTTAAGAAAATATGTTAGCAAATTTGAATAGCTCAGCAATAGTTTGCAACAATATTTATACATAAATTCAATTATATAGAATTTTGATATCTTTCTGAAAAGAAAATAATTCAACATTGATACAGTTTGTGTATTTGGATGTAATACACTTAAGCTAACCACTTAAATTTGCTTTGTTTCTTTGACGTTATATACATTTTAGCTTTCGGAAGTTCTTCACGTTGATAGTTTATATAAATTGAAATATTTATTTATTCTTTTACAGTTACGTTCGCTCTTCAGATATCAGCTTTCAATATTTGTAATTACGTCTTCTTGTATTTATTTTTTTTGCCTTATCATATATATATATATGATATATGATTATAACTAAATATTGAGCGTCACAATTTTCCAATTACCATGTGTATCAGCTAACCATTCAACAGAATATTGCTAGTATCTGTCTGTTCTTTTTAATCTTTCTCGCTCTCTCTTTCTCTCGCACGCCATATATTTGTGATTCTTTGTGTGTGTGTGTGTGTGTGTATGTGCATGATGTATTCTACAATACTCTTTAGGTGTAAACCTACATATTTAAATGGGTTTCTTTTATTCCTTCTATGTGTTTCAGCCATGCGGCTGTGGTCATGCTGGGGCACCAGCCTGACTATGCACTTTCTCCACAGTCTTCTTTTGTGGTTCAATTTTTCTTTGTGTTGGGATTATATATAGCATCATCTTTACATGTCCTTTTCTTCTGTTTCCCTGGTTTACATATTTAT